>NW_028289555.1:0-132940 GCF_059628265.1 Tinamus guttatus | reverse complement strand
ACCAGGAGGTGGTATATGGATCCAACTGCCTAAACACAGGCATATATTGCCACTATAGACTCCCTAAGGTATCCTGCACATCCATCAGCCGCCCGTCAGGCCCTCGAAGGTCTCGTTTAGGTCCCTCCTGGCTCAGACTTATCATATCTCAGAGAGTCTGGAGTATCTAAAAAGGTTTCCTGGGTCAGTGGATCCCTTCCGATGCCTCGGTTTCTCCCCTCTGAAGTAGTAATTTAATTCAATTGCTCTGCCTATTACTTTTATGGTTTTAGAATTTAAGATATTACACATTGAATCACTAAGGAATTGTAGTAAGGGGGCAAGAGCAAAATATTTTCAATAAATAGGAGCCAAAGGCAGAGGCTGCCAGTTTTAAGTAGTCCCCTGAAAACACTGAATTTTGATAGTGTATGATCAGGCCTGAGCGTTGGAGTGTTTTGGTTACATATCAGATCAGGACACAGTCTTTTCAGCGTGCATTTGGAAGGAGCAGAAAGAATATATTTTGCATATTACCTGGCCTTACTGGAGCTTTTGAGATGTTGGGGGACACAAAATGAGAGACCCCAGCACACCTGGCAGGTTGCAGGCTCCGGAGGTGATCCCAAGTTTATCTTCCTGTTTGTAATTCCTGCCACCGAGGGTCATCTCTCTGCTACGGCCTGACATTGAAGAATGGCTGCAATTCCTTTTAATCGCGCCCTTTCCCTTCCTCATCATTTAGGGCAGAGTGGTTCCACTTTGCTAAACTCATTAACTGCTCTAATGTTGTAGTCTCCTTTTCCATATAAATCCATCCAGCTGAAATCTTGCTGCTCTCCAAAGCTGCACACAAGTAGAGTCCCCTTCTGTTGCCCAGCAAATGCTGAAAGTGTTTATTTTTCAGCTGGAGACTGCAGGTGTCTGAAAAAAGATGATGGCTTTGTGTGACTCTGATGGAGAATGTGTAAATATGACGGGTTTATGGGGACTTGATTAGCCACGTTGCTATCTGAGTTCAAGGAGTTTTTGAGCAAATCTAGAATCCAAGTCCCTTTCTACCATGGTGAGTTATGAAGTTGTCCAATTTGATAAGCTCTGATTATTCCTTGGTGAGGAACCAAAGTAATCCAAAATATCCTCAGAACTGAATCAGATTAATGTGAGGCATCCTGCTGCATGGATTATGCTCAGTCAACCTTATGGGCTGTCAGTGAAAAGGAGTTTATTGAGCTCAGACTATTTCTCAAACTGTTGGCTGTGGCCAGAGGGAGCGTGAAGGGACTCCGTTTCCTCTGAAATAAATCTCCAGAGCATTTTAATGGTGATGTTGGCTCTGCTCGAGCAGACTGTAATGTTTGATGAACATAGGCTGTTGAAGTCATGGCAAAGATTAGCCAGCAAATATATGGACCAATTCCCCAAACATGGCTAAGTCACAGCTGTGTATCTGTATTTAGCTAAACCTAGTTAATCACGAAGCACTAGTTTGGCTACAGTGCACATTAGTGCTGGCATATGAGGTTTTAGGTCAAGTTACTCGAGCTTGGTCACAACACTCCCTGACTGTGATAGACACTGTGATGGATACAAAGATAATGGATTGTGTTAGTTCCTTTTCTGTTTGGCTTGTCCATATTCCCTGTATTTATTTCTGCACACCTTGCCTTCCTTCTGCCCCTCTCCTAGTCTACATGGACTCCCTGATGCTGGTCTTTGAGGATGACTTGGCTGCACACAAGCTATTTCTCTGAAGCCGGACCTCTCCCAGCATTGCAGGATGGCTCTCCCTTTCTTCACCTGCCAGCTGTCATAAATAAAAAACATATTGGACTTTGATGGTTCAGACTGTGATGATGTTTTTCTTGAATTATCTTTTGTAGGGAAAAGTCATTGGAGATGCAAAACTGCTCATGAGTTGTGGTTGCAGAAAAGGGAAAAATGCTCCGGTAAAAGACTCAGATCAGGTCAGTCAATATGTACTTTAACTAGTGGAAATAAAAGAATGTGTTAACGTTTGGTTCATTTGAATTGTGCTGCTGTATATCTGAGTTCCTGGACACAAATGGAGTCTTTGGCATGTCTGACAAAGATACTGCATTAATGCTTTTAAATTTGTTATTTGTAGAAAAACCCTCAAGCGAGATCAAGGATTCATTGCGCTAGGAGCTGTTAATGCCCTGGCCTGACTTATTCCCATCTGGTTTATTTATTCATGAATTCTGTTTCCTAATAATAATCCACTCTGGGCAATGTCATTCTTAAAGATTATTAAACTTCATTGCTGGCTAAATGCACGCAACCTTTGGTCTCATGCTGTAGCTGTCTGGATGTGTGACAGTTACAGAGAAAAGCACCATTTGTTACACGCTTTTGTTCTGAAGTGACACCACCAAAAAGAACATTCTTTATTGAGGTTGCTAATTATAACCACATTAAAAACTTGCTCACAAACAGAAAACTGATGGTTTCAGTATTATTTGCCCAGAAGGAATGGTACCTTCTTCTAAAATTGGTCAAATTGACATCACTGTAGTGTTTTGCTGGTAGAGTTGAGTGATTGCGTGGGCTCAGACCAAGAGTCACCCAGAGGTCTGCTAACCTGGTGTTGAAACGAAGTGATGCCTGAACCCAGAGATCATTCATACTGAAGATGGAGCAAAATTTGAGTCGGATGGGCACATTTTATAAATATTGGGTCATCCACCATGAAACGTGTTGGTGTGAAGCAGTTGATTTCAAATGTCAAATCACTGGCTGACTGTTTTCTCATGCAGCTTGTGAACAATCCATCAGAACAGATATAGCCCTCAAGCATAGTCCACAATGTTCCAGGAACTCTGGATAATTTACTGATGGGGAGAAGGGCTGAATTCTTGGAAGGAGAAATGTTTTTTTTTTGTTTTGACCTAAAACTCATTGATGACAATACTTTAATTATAGAGCAGGCGGAGGGAAGGAAGGAAAAAAAATCCCATTGTATTTAATATTTTCTGGGACAAAGATAATTTATTTCTTTGCATTCATTTGCTTTCTGAAATCTAATTTTTGGTATTTGGTGAAGTGTTGATGCTCTAAGTTTTTTTTTTTTTTTTTTTCTGGTTCAGCTTTAACTATAATGCAAATTGCTGGATACGGAGGCTATAAAGAGCATTTATGGTGCCTATGATGGGATCCTGTCAGTATTTCAGGGGACAGGGGATGATTTCCTCTCATTTCAGATGAGAGGAAGTTAGGGCAGGAGGGTGGGTGGCGAGAGTGGCGCATCTGCCTGTGAATATAAGACCTAAGTGCAGCTTATAAATTATCCCCTGGGCCTTGTAGGTAAACACAGACTTCTGCGGTGACATGGGCTGGGAAAGGCAAACACTCGCCTATGATTGTAGCCTAATCCTTCAGAACACTAATTGCCAGAAAACTAAGGAAGCATTATTTTAGGAGCAGCTTGTTTCACTTTGTGAAGGAGAAAAACAGCATAAGGGGGAAAAGAGCATGCTGGATTTAGTTTTGTTTGCTAACGTCTTTTTCCTTCCCCCAACCCATTCTCATTTTAAAGATTTAGCTTTGTTATTGTTGTGCAGCCTTTTTTTTTTTTTTTTTTTTGATCCTGTTTTGTGTTTTCCTGGGGTGAAAATGTAAATTTATTTGATGTTTTCTTGAATGCAGTTGTAAACAGGTGTATGTTTTTACATCATTGAGTGTTGCAAGGTTTAGCACTAACCTCTACATCTCAGAGAAACATGATGGTTTGCAAAGATTTGCCTTTTTTTTTTTTCCTCTCCCCATAACTTACTTTTCAAATTAATTCAGAGCCTTGCAAAAAGTCGAGGCTGATGAAAAAAATAATTCTTGGTTAAACCAAGTCAAGATTCTGCAGCTGAGAGTTCCACATTTTGGGATTTCTCCAGCGTGCCTTTGGAGAAGGTCCTTTAATCTCCACCTGCAATGCCTTCCCGTGTGTCGGGCAGCCAGCGGCACCTCTGCGGCTGGGTGTTTTCCATGGTGCAGTCACCAATGAATAAACCCCGACCCTCTTGCTGTCTGGATCAGACGTCCCAGCAGGCTCACATGCGGCTGGGATTTCACGAGAGTCCCAACTTCACCTTGGATCCTCCCCAGAGTAGGAGAGGAACCGCAAGAGCGTGTCAGAGGACCTCCCAGTTCCTGACAGTTTTCGCTCAAATCAAATCCTGCGAGCTGAGGTGAAGTGTGAAGTGGTACAATAGAAATGTCAGGATCCTTAAACCCTTGTCCTTCATCTTCTTCTACTTCTGTGGGTAGTCCTGACGAAGCGGAGTCCCAAAAAGCGACCACCTCCGGGCAGCAGCACAAAGCCCCTGACCCACAAATGTCCTGCTGTAATTGCAAGGTTCATCTATGCCCTTCAGAGCGGTGATTAGTTTCCCCGTAATTTATGCCTCCCCATAAATTACCATGCCGTTGCTTGTTATCTGCAGCGCCTCCTTGCATGAGGGCAGCAGTCGGGGACGTGGATTGCCTCGTGCGAGGTGCTGTGTTAACATCAAGCTAGGGAAGCGATTTCAGCTGTGTATGTCTGGTGCTTTCTGAGGAAGGCAAAATGTCATTTTAGAAAAGGGGAAAAGTGTGTGGGATGACAAATAATGTATGTATTGGAGACAGGTGTAAGGTTGAGAACTAGGAGTAGCAAAGAGCTCCACATCCTCAACAGATGAGACTCTGCCTGCGCAGGCTTTAGCTTTATTTGGTTTTCCCCTGCTTCTCCCCAAAGGTAGGCAGCTCCTCAGTGTTTTAAGTGCTCTTTTCCTTTAATTTATTTTTATTTTTTTCCTTTTTGCTTAGCTTTTCTGGTCGCTATGTCAGCTCAAGTGTTACTGAGAGCTCTGATCCTGCTGTCCTTCCGTATGTTTGTTTTTGGTTTTAATATGATAAATGTGTGTCTCCTCTGGAAATGGTATCCACGCTGCAAAGTAATTATTTAGTGAATGGTGGATCCAGTTCATGTGGGCAAGGATCAGATTAATCATTATTAATCATGACCCCTCCAACAGTAACTTCATCCCTTGCCTAAGTGCTGCTCTTTATTAAGAAGCAATAACTATTAGGGACTGGTTGGGCCGCTGCTCCCGTTACACCATCAGAGTGCCCAGGACTTCTGGCAGGAGGCGGAGGAACTTGGTTCAAAATTAAAAATAGACACACATGGTGTCCACGTTCCAAAAATGAAGTAGGCAGCTTCCCTTGTGGGCTTCTTCGGCCTCATCTCATGTCCTCCTTTCCCCTGAAGCCTCCTGAGAACTGTTTTTCTTCAAAAGATTGAATTCAGTGTTGGGAGTGAAATAACATCACAGATTATTTTTTATTTATCTGTACTTTTTTTTTTTTCTTTTTTAAATTGGGTAGACCCCACCGCAACCCAATACTCTTGGAGGCCAGAGCCATGCAGTCCTTACAAGGATAAGATTTTCATGTCCAGGCTGCAGCAGATTTCAGCAGCTGACGAGACTTGAGTTGGCCTTGACTTTCTGGGAATGTGAATGTCCCCCATATCAAACACTTTACCAGGACTTCAGGATTTATTGAAAAAACTCTGTGTCCAGATGGAAAAGCACAAAGGCATTTGCTTCTGGCACTAAGCTGTGAGAAGTCCAGCTGCTTTCTCCAGATCACCGGACTTGGCATTGCAGACCTGTGTATATAACCTGACCACTTGTGACACCAGGGATCTGCTGCCAGCAGGCGGTAATTTAATTCAGATTTATTGTGGTTTTCCTAGCCCTGCAAGCTCTTTTTCATGAGGTATAAGACCCCGCTGTTAATGGATGTCACCTTCATTTCAGCACAATGACTTAAGTGCTGGATCAAAACTGGTGGCCCCAAGGCCCCACCTCAAAACAAGACACCTTAATTACCTTTTAAAATGTTTTCTTCCACTGTATGGAGATCCGGGACAAAAACCCCTTAAAACAGAGCAAAGAAAAGAAAAACCTTGTTGGTCTCCATCTCCTTCCTCAATACCTGGAGGGTAGCAACAGGAATTTGGAGCAAACTGCCACACTCTTTTGATCTCTGCCAAAGTAGTTGTGGGAGTAACATGGTTTAATGGTTGAAGGCATTTACTGAATAATAAAAGTAACAGCAAAGACAAAGGGCCCAATACAAATTATCTGGTAAACCACTGTTAAATTTTACATGCTCTGAGCTACTGGTAATTTCCCATCTTCTATTTATTTATGTTTTTTTAAAGGGAGAGGAGAGGATATTGGGGAAGAAAAGGAGGGTTAAAAAGTGTAAAATAAACCCACTTCTTTAAATAGCTAGCTGACCTGGACTGGACTGTGCTGGAGATAAGTTCCCTTAGCAGACAGTGCTGCAATATCAGCAAGCCTGGATTTCATCCCCATGGTGTTAGGTGTTAGCATTTCTCTCTGTTAGGAGGAATAATAGGAGAAAAAACAAATGCTAGTACTGACTAAGGGTTGGAGGTCCACAGGAGGGAGAAAGGAGAGGGAAAGAATGAGGGGAGAGGAGGAGTCAATGTATCATCCGTTTCTCCTTCTTTGAGCGTGTGGCAGAGTTTGTCTCTTGGATTGCTCAAAAATCATTGGATTCTGCCCACGTAATGAAAAGCTGAAGCAGTATGAAAAGCACAAAGAGCAAAGTCATGAACTGAGTTATCTGGTGAGGAGGCACCTTTAAAAACGCTTCATTCACTGAGGGAAGCAGGTGAGGTGATCATGCAAGAAAAGCAGGACCATAGGGGAGATCCCTGGGTCAGCAATTCCCTATGGCACCACTTATAAAGGTGCCCCTTTTGGCACCAGCGCCTTTTGAAAACTGCCTTTGAGCCTCTGGACTTATGTTGACTCGACTGTTTGTCTTTTGCTCTCCAAGTCCTTGGGCGTGTGATACTTCTGCGTCTTGTTACTGCCACTTGGTCAAAGCTTTTTCTCCCTATGACATGAGTGTTAGTCTCCATGATGTGGACCCTTTTTGCTTGTCCATTCACCCGCCAAAATTCACTTGCTACTGGTGATGCCCCAGGAGGAAAAATGTTCCAATGAACCAAAGCAGTGTAGAATATTTGCTCCGGAAAAATGAAGGAAAACCTGAAATCCCTTCCTGTCCGTGACATTTCACTTTGGAACAAGAAATGTTTGAAGGGTGGGTTCACCAGGTACCTTTTCTCTGGAAGGTTTCTCTGGAACCTGCCCAAATTCCCAGGGCAGTTGTGCCCTGGTGATCATTGAAAATAGTGCTAAGGATCTATGTTGATGATGGTTTGGGGATTTTTTGTGTGTTTATTTGTTTTTGTTCATTTATTTTGTGCAATTGAATGACTTGTGAATTGTTGTATGGAGTTGTATGGAGAAGTCCCCATTCTTATTCTTATGTAAGTTTTTGAGGTATCTTGCTATGAAAGAAACTTCTCAGACGTAAGCTTGTGAATGGAAGAGCCTGAGGTCGTGGGTGTCCTGTGCAAGTTCAGCTGTAGCGGGTGTGTTTTGAGGTGGGTTACACCTCTCTTCGCACAATGCCATTGGAAACCTGACATTTCTAGTGACCTTTTCTAATTGCCTATTTCCTTTTCTCGCTCAGTTTATGAATAGTCTTCTACTCACTTCAAGAGTTTCCCGCCTCGTGATCTCCTCTTACAGTTCATATCCATTTCCACATGGGCTGGGCTTCCTGTGAAGTGTAGACTGAAGTTAAATAGACTCCTTTCTACAGGAAAAGGGTGGTGGGGAAAAGAACCACCAGAAAACTCACCATGCCCTTTTGCAGGAACAGTTCAAGAAATGACAGTCACTAAAGTGTTTTTTCCTCAGAGTCGGTTCTGAACGTGGGCTTCACCATGATGTTCTGCCCGTGCTAGCAAGGCCAAACTTAGGGCTGGGCTTTCCCCCCATGGTGAGGGATGATCCCATGGCACTTTCCCTCCTGAGCTGGAGTACACAACTCTTGGCAATGGATATTTTGTCGAGATTCCAATTCAGGAAATGTATTCTGCCAACTCGACTTGACCCTGCGCATTCAGCGGGATACATTATTCTTCGCTTCCTGCCCTAAATTGCTGTGTACTGCCACCTTATATTGATAAGTCCTTTGTTCCATCTCAGAGGTAGTTTCATTTCAGTGCTGGGTGAAGTGAATCAGGCTGGTTTTAAAAAGCAATTTGAGACCCATCTGAATGAAAAGTGCTTCACACATGAAAAAATTAGTGTTATCAATTGTCATCGACAGTCCTGGATTTGAAAGGGTCACTTATACTTGTCAAAGGCAAACACCCGTGAGCGTGGTAAAAGGGAGCTAAAGCAGATGAAGAAAATGCTGTCTCATGTCATTTCAGGTGCTGGAATTCAAGGGAGTATTAATAACTATTTTGTTGTCTTCATTGATCTGCCTGTGTGGATGGAGGGAGAGTGTTGCATCTGCTCCTGCAAGGCTCAGAGCAGACAACGTGCATGTGTGTGGGTTGCGATGGAAAGGCAAAAGAATGAGTGGAAAAGGAGTACCTTAAGATTTGGACTGGTCCCTTTGGAAAAATGCTGCCTGAGTTCTTGGGTGGAAGATTTTGGACGTCTTATAACACTTGATTGCACCCATCTTTTACTCCCAATATCCCAGAGTAAGTGTCAAGATAAGATGAATTTCAAGACCTGCGTCTCAGCAGGTCACCTGTCAGGTATTGTGCCACACGTAGATGGTCTGCATTCAGAAGATGTTCCGTTAAAGCATTAGTTATTAATGGAAAATAATTTGATTATCTAAGCAAAGGCCTGGGTAGTGCAAGGATATCCCTTATAGAACACAATATTTTGGGGTGTTTGTGCAATTAAGCTTTCCAGCAACTCAGGTGATGACTCTTCCTGACTTTCTCATGGGCACCTGCTCTGCTGCCGAACTGACCATGCTGATAGGAGTATTTTTGCATTTCTCCATCTAAGCAGTCCTTTGTTAATTTTATCTCTTTAATCTTCCTTATATCCTACTTGGTGAATTTCTTATCTGTGTCTACAAGTCTGAATTGGCAAGAGATTAGTGACAGTCTAAGATGCATGTGTACCCTGAGCTTAGAATTTGATTGTAGGGTCAAAGTCAGTTTTTAAAACATACCTCCTGGAAGCCACTTAAAAGCTCTGTAAAAATAAACCAAAAAACAGAAACATACCCAAGAAAACCCCCAAACTCTAACTAAAGAGGTATTTGAGAGCAAAACCTGTTGCAGGGAGAAATTGTTCAAGCTATAACTTGAAAACCAATTTAACAGGACAATTTTCTTCTATAACACTCAATGGGATAAGAAGTCATTCAGCATCTACTGAGTCAGCTCACTTGTCAGTGCTGGACTCTGCCACAGGTTTTCTACACAAATAAACACATGATTTAATTCCGACCAGACCTCAGCTCTTTATTTGGGAAGCGCTGGAATCGGCACAGATATCCTTCATGCTGAAGACCAGGGAGTACTCAGTTATGGTGTAGGCCTTGCCAGAGGTAGGTCAACACTTGCTTGAAATATAGCATAGGTTCTAATAGCATCTTGACAGAGGAGATGTTTTATTCTTTTTTTTTTTTTAATGTCATATCTTTAAAAGAACCAGACACAAATCTGATCTAACGTAGGAGAAAATGGTGTGTGTTTGCTGCAGGACTAAATTCCCTCCGCAGCTGGTTCCAGCCTACAGAATATATTTACATCTGGGTTATAAGCCCTCAAAACCAGTCAACATAGTCTTAACTAACAGAGCACTACTAAGGCACTGTTATAATGGGGTCATTCTGCTATGGCTCATGGGCACATTTTAAGTGTCATCAATTTAGCCTACAACTGGAGGCTGTTAAGTGCAAACTGTTATAGCAACTGCATCTTGCATGCAGGAATGATCGAATATTAATGGCTTTTTTTGCTGGGAGAAAATATGAAGAGGAAAATGAAAATCCACAGGAAACCTCACTGTCCTTCCTCAAATAATTATGTGTTTTTGGAGGGCAACAGAGTCAACCTAGCAGCTGTCTGTTAGTGCAGGACGTGGGGAAATCAGCTCTCCTTCTCTGACACTGCTCTGTTCTATAAACTTACCTTATTTTATCCTAATTTTCCCTCCAAGTGCTGCCTTTTTAGGAAAGTGAGTTCTTTCTAGCAGTGGTTATTTAACTCAGTTGTTGGGATGGTGTAGACTCTGCCTGGGAGATGTTGTCACTTAGCAAACAGGGAAAAGCTCTGGAGGGTGAAGTGCTTTCTTTCACCAAAGATACCCATCGTGATCACTTTGGTGGTTGATGTTAAGCGCTTTAAAAAGAGCTCAGATTGTTTTGCAAAATTGTATCTTGGGGATAGGATCAGGAAAAAATTAGCAGTAAAATTAGCTTCTCCAGTTCACCATTCCCTAGGTTGCAAGATGATGAGGTGGGACCAAAGTTTCTGTTTGGCTTCAGATACTTGTCTCCAGAAGTTGTGGGCCAGGTCTTGAACTAGCATCATGAGGCTGCTGAAGTTGCTGTGGGTACAGGAGGACCCTGGGCTGCTGGGTGGTTTCCCCAGGCTTCTGCATTCCCCCGTGCTGCGAGATCTGAGCTGCTGGACATGGAAAACAAGGAAATGGTTCCTGCTGAGCAGCAGCCTGCAAAAGCTTCTACATGCTCTTTTTCTCCTTATCAAATCCCCCTAAAGAGGCTGCCAGGTGAAGAGACTCTCTCCATCTTCGTTTTTGAGTTGCTGCTAGTATAAGGATGGCATTTCAAAATCAATGCTAGGGCTCGTACACCAAAGAGCAAATGCGAGAGTCATTATAAGCCGCTTTACTTCTCATCCCTAATTCCCCATATTCATAACTTAAGCCTTGTCATTTGGATTTATCCTCTATGGCCTGCAGTGACACCAGGAAAAGTCCTTCTTTTTAAATCTGTGGCAAAAAAAAAAAAAAAAAAAAGGCAACACTGCAGCACTGCAGGGTAGGATCACATTCCCACAGAAGTTTAAGTGTTTCATGTCGGGCACCAGATTTTGCTGTCTTCTTCCTCTCTCATCTGTCCTGCTTCTCCCTCCTCTGCTATTGCACATGAGTCATCCTCTTTCCTAGAGGCGAGGTTACAAACGGTGCAATCCCAGAATGATCCAGTGCTGTGGGATGCAGCCAGTGCTCAAATGCAATTCTGGTAGGCAAGCTTCTTGAGAGACTTGGGGCTTTGTCGGTTTTTTGGGTTTGAAAGTCAAAGTGTGGTCAGAAGAGATGTTGTTACACACCTCCAGAAAAATGCTGTGTCACTATATGTGTTCAGGAGAAGCTGATGAACAGCAGTTGGCTTTTGGCAAGCCAGGGCAATGGTGGCTTCTTCCAGCAGCACCGTCTTCCTGGTCTTGTGTCTGTTGAACACAGCTGGAGACTGCATGATGTTCTGCTGGCAAGTTCTCTGCTGGGAATGCAGTACTTTCTCTCATCTCCTAAGCCCTTATTAAACCCCACTATTACTTTTTGTAACTCCCTTCTGGACTTTGAATTACACTGCAGTGAGCTGAGCACACGTGAGTAAGAGCTTAAGGTCTCACTCGCTTGGGTGGTCCCATTAAAAAGACCAGGTTTGCTGTCTTGGCTCCAGAGCCATTCTAAACATTGCTGCTATTTTTCTTCCCCCAGCATTTCTCACCTGCCTTTTTTTTTTTTTTCTTTTTTTTTCCATGCCCAATCTATTAATGCGCGTTTTAACCAGTTAACTTTGGAACCGAAATATTAACTGCGGAGGAGGCAGCTTTTTTGAAGGTTCATAAAATATGTATTGGATCTGGGAATATTAAAAATGCTCCCATTTTGCAGTGGACAAAACGTATAAAGCACTGAGTGAAAACTGAGAGGAACCCAGCTCAAACCTTTGAAAAGATTTGCCAGCTCCAACGCGCTGTGTTTATTTTGCCTCGGAGCGCTCCATGCTGGTCCAGATGAGGTCAGTCGGTTGGAGGCCCACGTGTCCACCGGGAGGCAGGGGAAGCCTTCGGGATGCTCTGGCCCCGGCGCTGAGCTGCCAGGGAGCAGCGATGGGAGCGGAGCTGGCAGCCTGGCCCCGTGTTGATGCTGGCGCCAGAGCGTAACCGTGAGGTGGAGGCATCGTCATGTTTAGGTTGACATCTGGGGCAAGCGGGACAGTGTGGCTTTTGTGAGCTGTGCCCTGGATAGAGTAAGTGGAGGCTGTGCTCAACGCGCTGCAAGATTTTGGGGATGGTGCTCTGGGTATAGATGGAGTGTCTGCAGTGATACAGCTCCATGCAGCACAGAGCCTGCATTTCTTTAGCTCTGCTCTGTCTCTCATCTTGCCCTCTTTTACCCATGCCTTCTCCTCACCTGATACCCGCTTAGCACCATTTTCCTTCCTCCTCTTCCTGCTTCTGCACCTTTGCTTCTCCTCGACATGACTAGTAGCTTGACCACATTGGGGCATATCTGCAAAATGTCACTTTTTCCCTGCTGGAGTGCCATCCCCATCTCTCCTTACTCCGTCCCGGACATCAGGAAAGGTTTCTGCACCCTCCAAAACGAGCCGCCCCTCTCCCTTCTTCAGCCTCCCCGCCAGCAGTGTGTTTGCCAGCACTTTGCACGAGGAAGCTGCCTCTATAAAAATAAACCGTGTTGAAATCTGAGAGACAGAAACCACGCCAGCCTCGCACTTCGTTATAGGTAATGGCAACCTATTTGGTTCTCATTTGCAAACAGTAGCCTGAATATGGTCCTCTCCGTGTGGCCTTTCTCCCTGCACGGTGTTGAGCACAACTGCAGGTTCTCTGGGCCTGTTGCTGCATCTGCTGGGTGGTTTGCTCGCTGTAAGACCCAGGCCACGGGGACAGATGCCTGCTTTGCAAATAAAGTACAGAGAAAAGCCTGTTAAGTCGCTGCTTTAATTGCTTCATTGCTCCCTGTCACCATGGGATTGCCATTTGCAAGCGGCTTGAGCCTCTTCTTGCACTGGTTTCACCTTTGTGAGATCTTGCAACTTCTACCCTGCTTTTACTGCTGATTTCCAGAAGGGAAAGAGGAGCCAGCCCTGTATTTCTTCTTCTCATGCTCGAAGGCCACGTGGGCATTGCCAGGAGTCAGCAGGATCTGCCATGCAGCACCTCCAACAGTGGTGGGCCCTCACCACGCAATCCCGCCTTGAGGTCTTTGGAAGGAAAAAACAAGGAAGAAGCGGGGTGAAGGAAGAGAAGGAATGCTTCCCTATCAGCAGGATGAATGCCGCGTTGCCATATTCTCGGAGGGAGCCCAGCTGCGCTGCGGTGGCTGCTCACCTCCAAGCTGCATGTGGTTACGTGGGGTCTCAGCTGGTCGCAGCAGCGAGGGGCCGCAGGAGGGCTTGGGGAGGGGGGGACACAAACACAAGGCCCGTGCAGGAGCTGCCTGTATTGACTTTCACTCGATTTACTGGAGCAATTGAGTTTGTCAGTGAAATGCGAGATGGGCTCAATCAGCTGTCACGCTGAGACAGTCCTGTCGCTACTGTCAATAGCTTCGAGTTTCTGATCCTTTCTCAGATTAGTTCGGTGCCAGAACATCAAATGAAAAGCTGTTTGGAGGACGGGGAGGGGAGAAACTCTAGGCAGTTACCTAGGAATCGGTTTACAGACTTCAAAGCACTGTCCGTTTTATTCCGAGGGCGTAGAGCAGCGCGCGAGGAGCAGTAATGCGTTTGGAGTGTAACTTAGATGCTCCTCTTGAGCCCAAGTTCACTTGCAGCCTGGTGGGCAGAGCCTGGAGAAGAATAGGGGCATCTCTCCTGGTGGAGCCAAACAGCAACCCGCATGAATGCGGATGCTCTTCTTCCCCTGGAAGACCCGCACTTTAACTTGGTGGAATAACTTGCTTTTCTTATCTTACCTTTCATCCTGAAGGACTCTTCTACATTTCGCTTGGCTGAAATGGAGCCACTTCTGGTAGCGACAGGTCACAGGGAAGCAACACCCACCACAATAAAACGGGAATCAAAAGAAAGGCCATGGATTTGTTGGGCAGATCTGATAAAAAGCGGGTTGGTGGGGGGTTTCCAGGCAGTCCATCCAAGGAGTTTTCTGTCAGTGCTGACTGTTGATGTGGTTTTTGGGTTTTTTTTTTTTTTTTTTTTTTTTTTAATAGCAAGTCAAGAGCTATGTGGCCCGTTAAGTTCTTCCAAAACCTTTTATTTGAGGTTTAACTAGTTGCATCTTTGGATTTGGGACATCCGTTATCATGAATATTCTTGTCATCAGGGATGTCAAAACAAATGTTTATTTTTGCAAAACTTAATCCATCAGGAAACTTTTTTTAATGACAAACAAAACAAACAAACAAACAAACAAAAAAACCTCCAGGAATGAGCAGCTCTTTCCTTTGTTCAGCTGAAACAGATTGTAACAAGGTAAATTCACCCATTTGCACAGATACCAAGAGGGTAATGTTAATCCTTTTGGAAAAATAATCTAGCACCACCAAAAAAAAAAAAAAATTAGAGATAGGAAGGGAATCCTTTTGAGGCAAATTCACTGAATAATTTTGTGAATCTGCTCTTTTCTCAAGATTGAGATGATAAACCTTTTGCTATAAATATGTGAATTACAAAGATTACTATTTTCCTTTTACGAAGTTAAGGAAGAGAAGGGCCCTATTTTGCCTCATCTGTGCTATTCCTGAAGGGTTGTGTCTTTTAGAGACTGCTCCATTAAGATGGAGCAGAGCATTAAGATGATCCAGAGACTAGACCATTAAGATGGACCGTCTCCATCTCAATGGGATGGACAGTGTCGCTAATGAGGACTGTCCTACACAGTCCTGATCTAGGTTATTCTCCTGCATTGCCCTGTTAACATGACTGATGAGTGATGAAATTAAGGCAGATGGGTGATGGTTGGCCCAAGGTTGCATTGCCATCAGTGCAGACCTGGGGGAAGTGTAACCCATTATTTATATTAACATTAATTATTATTAATAATAATGATGATATAAATAATGAAGTTAAAAGCCTTTCTTCTTGAAGGGAGGTGAAAAGGGAGCGGAAGCAGAGCTGCTACTCAGCTTCCTGGCTTTTTCTGGAGCTGCAAAGAGAGTGCAAAGGGTATTGCAGGATATGTCAGAGTATTTAGGCTTGACTTATTTGCCATCCTGTTTTTATTCCCTCACAGATATGTTTCAAAGAAAGTGTTTAGCTGGGGCTGGTGATCTTACTTATAGTTTAGGTTTCCTGTCGTTTCCCATGATGAGTCCCCAGCTAGGTCATTTGAGCTGTGGCAGCTTGCAAGGTTGCAGTTCCCTGGCTGCCTTGGACTGAATTCATTTCAGAGGAGGAGCATTTTCAGTGTATTGATAAAAAACACACTTATTTTAATGATTTGCAAAATTGTTCCCTGCATTTTTTGCTTAGTAATGTTGGAAGATGAAATCTCTGTGTATGCTTATATATATAAACATGTCCTTGGGTCTATGAGATGTGAGACTAAAGGTAATTCAATTTAGCTTTTTCTGCTAAGTAACATAGTTGCTCCTGGATTGTCTAAAAAGTGTTTCTATTTAAAATTTTATTCCCCCGGTATCATATTTGCTTCCATAGAAAGGATGCTCACAGCATCGCTGAAGTTAAGATCATATTTTGTGTTGAAGAGACCAGTTTACTTGTAAAGCATCACTCTGAGCTGTTCCTCATTATACAACATACTTTTCTTCCTCCATCACTTCTTTTCTTCACCCCATCTCCAGCATTTAGTCTCTGCAGACTCATGTACAACAACGACCAGCTTTTGTCCTCAGCAGGCCAAGGTTCCTCACTTGTCCGATTCATTTCAGTCTGATGGAGCATTTCCATCCGAATCTCTGCCTCCTGCCCCTGTTGTGCTCTTAGCACTCAGCTGGATACAGGAATGGCAGGACAACAGGTTTGCATGCGTTGAGCTTTGGTTTGGGACATGCAGAGCCAGTTGCTGTCATCTTTAAGAATATTATGATAGGACGTGTGCAGTGTTTTGTTTTCCCGTTTTCTGTCCTTTTTCTCTTTAAGTCTCTGCAGCTGCATCCATGAGGCTGAATTCCTAATCCCCAAAAAGTCAAAAGTCACATAAATAGTATCTAAATTGCATGACTTTTGAGTTAATCCTGTATTTTTGGCCCATGATCTTCAAATACTTTGATGTTAACACTATTAGCAAATCCAAGTTTCCTGATAGTGTCTCACATATAGGTACAAACTTTAATCAAGGACATGTGATTCACCACCAAATAACTATTACTTCCATGTTGGCAACTGCAACATGCTTTCCTTGTAGCAGCTGGATCCTTTTTGTAAATACAATATAGAGATTAGCCCGTTCCTCTGTTTCCTTACTCAGTTCTCAAGGCAAAATTTCAAAAAAATGAACTTAATAGTTTTGATAACCTCACCTGCTCTTTCATATTACAATACATTTTTTATATCCTATATGAGTGTTTTTTGCCATAAAAACATAACTGTGATTTTCACTTTTACAATCTAAAATAACAGTAAAAAATTAACATTAGGATCTAAGACATGATATACGGTAAGGATGATTACAAGTTTCAAACACTAGCTGCAGAACTACTGCTCCGGTTTTAAAATTAGACTGAAATTCTGAATTGACAATAAGTCTTTCAGTTCGAAGTCATGTTTTAAATATTTACTCTTCATCATAATTCAGAAATTATCACTCAACCTGGACAATAAAACCAGAGAAATAAAAACAAATTCACAGGAAATGTTACGTTTATGAGAATTAGGAAAAATATCATTTCTAAAGAAAATCCTATCAAGTTAATGCACATCCAGTAAGCATTGCACTGTCTTGGGAGAAAAACCTGAGGCAATCCAGTCAGATGGTGGGAAAAGGAATTAATGCCAACCTGAAATTTGGCTGGAAGTGTCACCAAGTCTCCTCATAATCAGATTATCATTCCATGGATCTTAAATATTGCTGTCCAAAGAGACTTTTGTGTTCAGTAGATCATCTCCTGACCTCCTGGATGGCCGTCCCTAAGTTGCAGAGCCCTCTTTCCCCTGTTTCTCCATGTGTTAAGCAGGTACCACCAGCTACTCAAAGTGTCATTGAGTCAGGCACTGACCTCTGGGACCCCACTGTGGCAACACCAGTAGAAGGTGAAATACCAAGAGGGCTTTGCTGGTATGGGGGAAGAGATGGTTCCTTCTTTCCACTCCGGATATGCATGTGCTCTCTGTAATGCCATGTGTTTATGGCACTCAAGCCATCTCTTGGTCGCTTCTCATCGTGGGCTACTCATTTTTTGTTGGGTTCTCTTCATGGACTACATACTTACCTTCTGTCAGGAGGATGTTTGTGTGATGAGAGACAGTGCCCTCATAGACAGTCAGCTTAGCCTTTCTGCACAAACTTTCAGAGGACTTGACTCTTTTTTCCTCTCTTTCTGAAGAACCCTTTGCCCATATTTACTTGTTTTTGTGTTGGTTCTTTCTCCCTCTCTGAAGGTTGAGAAATGCCTCTGGAATGCACTTGCTCACTCTCTTCTCTCAGGCTGCCTCTTCTGGTGATGTATTAATTAGCTGGAGCACTGCACACTAACGAGCAACTGCAGGCTGATCTTGTTAAACATTAATGCTCAACTAGAAAAGCAAGAGCTGTTAAAGATACGCCACTCAATGTCATCCTTGTCCGAATGTAAAAGAAGGCCGTCACTGAGCTGCTCACACTTGCATTTCTGAAAGGAGTGAGAAAGACGGAGCAAAGGAGATCCGTTTTGCAGTGTCTGCTGGAAATACCTCCACTGCAGATGGCTTCCACATTGCTCTGATTGATATTCACATCAATCACAGTCATTTCCCACACACAGCCTTCTCTCAAGGAGAAGGATGTGCCAATTTGTGTGGCCACTTTTGGTTTTAGACCTTCTTTCGGGCCTTGTTTTAGTGGTTAGATCTGAAAGCCAGCACAGGTCTGCTCCTTATCTGCTCCTTAACCACGAGCAAGTGCTTAAGGCCGACGTTTTCAAACATAAGAGTTCCAAATCTTGCAGTTACACCCCAGTGGAGTCATCCAAATTAGTGGCTGTCTAGATTATTATTGACTTTGCTGGGTATTTTAGGTAACTCCATTTGAAAATACTGACCTTATCACCACTTTGCTTCAATTTACCCTGGGGGGAACTTGTTAGGAGAACTCTTTATATTTATACATATATATATATATTTATCATGAGGCTTGACTGTTATTAGTAAAAATATCTTGACAACCTCCTGAGAAAGTTTCAGAGTATTTATTTGTTCATTAACCAGCTGGAAATTCCAGCGCTGAGCGAGGACGGAGCGAGAGCCTCAGGCTTGAGCAGTGCAGCTCCTACTTTCTTCAAGACTGTGCAATTGCAGCCTGGCTTAGCAGCAGCAACTGCCATGATAGCCTATCTGCCCCATGCATTTGCATGGATGAGAGATGGGGCTTTTGAAGCACGGTCTTCACAGCTGTCCACATGCAAGTCAAGCATGCTGTTTGACCTGAGTTTTTATGCTCTGCTTTCTCAAGAGTTACCAGCACAGCCCATGTATCATAGGACACACTCTGGGACCTGCTGTAGACTTGCCAACCTTCCTTCTAATTTACTTTCTGCTCCCACCTGCTCTCCAGCATTCTGTTGAGGATACAGCAGCCAGTACTTTTCCTTACCCACCGACTGTTTGCATTATGCAACTGGATTGCGATTGATAATTCATTAATCATTTCCTATCGTGGTTAATATTTACCCTGCTTTCTACTTGCTACTGTGTAGCAAGGGTGCTGGGAGGGACAGGAGCAGGGAGATGAAAGATATAGTCAGAGAAGTACAAACTGTGTGGGAACGCCAAGTCTTCAGCAGCAGTCTCTTATTTTTTTCATCCTTTCTCCTTTTTTTTTTTTTTTTTTTTCTATAAAGGTAGATCTTTCTGCAGTGTTGCCACCAGCAGTTCCGCAGAAGTCGTCTTGGGTTTTTCAAAGCCAAATGCTGCACGGTGGCCATTGTGGCAACCTACAAACAAACAAACAAAAAAGGGGAAATGCTGCTCATCAGGGATTTTTCTTTTGTCCTCTAGCATGATGCATCCTCCAACCGTGCTTAAAAGCCACCGTGCTTGATTTTCCCCCCTAATGGCTTTAGGGCTGGAAGCAGCGCTGCCCTTGCTGCTGCTGCCGCCCGTCCCTTCAGACGTTATGTCACGGTTCCCAGGGCTGCTCCAGCCAACGTCCCAGTGGGACTGAGAGCAGGTTCCCTTCGTCGTGGCAGCAGTGCCCACGTTTAAGAGGCCGCAGTGCTGAGCCGTGACTGCATTAGTTCTGCTACATTAGAACAGAAGCAAAGAGCTTAATTTAATTCGCTGGCCTGTATACTGACACCTGAGGGCCACTAATTCACTGTCACGTATTCTCAGGGAAACCAAGCTCTTTATATTGTGCTTTTATATATGTATGTGTATATGTATACATATATATATATATATATTCCTCTTTTGTGAGAGAAAAGTCTTTTAAGGGGAATGTTGATTTCCTAGGGTTGGAAGAAAATATCCCCTTGCAAGGTTCATGGTAGGTCAGGATGACTCACTTTTGCCAGCGTCCACAAGGGATGGAATATCACGTCCCTTTCTTTCTCTCTCTCTCTCTCTCTTTTTTTTTTTTTTGCTTTTAAACGTATAAATTGATCTCTGTTTGCTCATTGTGTGATTAGCAAGATCAGTAAAAGAGTTGATTCAGTGTGACACATGCCTGGCCATAAAACATTTATTCATCACAAGAAGTACTTGGAAATATTTCAAGGGCTCTGAGCCTATCAGATGCTTCAATCTGCTCTGTCTTAGCGAGTGACAGGATCAAGTCCTGTAACACTATTTTCTGCTTTGTAACTTCCAAGGACCAAGTCTTGCCTTGGTTGTTTGTGCATCAGGACCTATTAAGCTAAATGAATCCCTAAGGAAAACCTACAGACTTCAACAGAATGTTACTAGGGATAAATTAGGCCTATTGATTTTTAATGAGTCTCTTATCTGAAAAAAGGCCAAAAAAAAAAAAAAAAGGGAAGAAAAAAAAAAGAAAATGGAATTTCTGTTCTGCTCTGTTCTATTGTTCTTCTACTGCAAACATTACCATAAGCACCTGCTTTAGCCCTGAATTTTTAAGCCTGGAAATTCTTCACCTCTTAAACAAGTGGAAAACTCTTTCCCTTGCCCATAATTTATAGTCAACACCCTTATATAATGGGAAATGCTGCCTGGAATTTCCACAGCTCCAGAAACTTTTTTTTTTAAGTGATTAGACTGCCAGTAAAATTACAGGCTTCCCACCTTTCAAGACCGATCTCCTCCTCCATATGGCATCAGCGCACAAAGGGCTTTCTCCACTCTAATGAATTTCTAGAGAAACCATTTTCAGCAGTAAGGACAGGCCCATTTTTCTGATCAGAACTAGCTGAGACAGTCTGGGCCTCACTTTTTTATACTAAGGATTTCTCAACCTGGCTCACTCCTGCTGGCCTCACCGCACCGTCCGAGCCATTTGGAGGTATCTCCTGTCCCCAGGAGACACTTCCATGGATGGGTTGGTTGATTGCACAGCTGCTGAGGAGCAGAGAGACACAGCTGGGGATTCATCACCTCAAATTGCTTCTCCCCATCATCTCATGCTGCTGGTGACCTTGTGAGGAAACAGAAAGGCAGCCTTTAGGGAGCAGTCTCCACACCTGGGGGTCTGAGAGGAAGGCAGACACCTCAGGTCTTGTCTGGTGTTCATTGCAGAGGCAGTGCATTGCTTAGTTGATACGTATGTCATGTTTTCATCCCCTTGCTCTTACTCCTTCCTGACCCCAGCAAGTGACAGCCCACCTGAGGCTTGTCTGCTGCTTCCCTAGTCCAAGCAGTGATTCTTTGGGGGTCCCATGTCTTTATAAACTGCATACATTGCCTGTAGAAGGTGACCTGGGAGCTTTTGCTGTAACACACAATATTCAGGGTCTAGATAATTTTAGCATGACTTCCAGAGAGGGCTCCTCCTTCAGCTCCCTGCTGAGGTCTGGGCTCTGCTCGCAGTGGGATGCACCTTCATGGCCCATTGGAGCGTTCAGATTTCACGTCCTTCTGGGTTTCACAGGTGCCTTGTTCCCCAGGGCCCTCTGTCACTTTGCTGTCCATGACCCACACTGGTGTGAGCAGAAATGTTTGCCCACAGGACTGAAAATCTATGAAACTGGAAGTGCGCTGAATCCTGGCTAATTTGCATCCTTTATGGTGTTTGGTTTTAATTGTCATGTTTAGAAATTAATAAGCACTCATTCATTCCTGAAAAGCTGTTAGATAGGTATCAGCATTAACAAAATTTGGTTAGCACTGGCTGGTTTAGGTTTAACCACTGATCTAAATGGCAACATGTCTGCAGCCTCCTGAGTCATCATGCACTGTGAATGCGCATTGCTATTGGGAGAAACAGTTATATTTGCTTAAAAAAGTTAGTGGAAGTTCATTTTTTTTGTGCCCTTTTAACACATCTGATGGAGCCAAGAGGGCTGAATATGGGTGATACTAACTGGAGGTCTCCACCTGTAATACTTGAACATTTCTTGAAATGTGTTTATTTTAGAGCAGTCTTTATTTTTCTCTTTTCAGATATTTTTGCCATTTGGGGCTAAAGTAACAAATGGTGTAAACAGTTAAGTAGATGGATAGATGGATCCTTTCGAGCTGGTAGCTTGCGTGAGATATTTTTTTCCTGTGTTTGTATTTTCAGAATGATGCCTTTAACTTTTGTTTATCTTGGTAATTACTTTAATTCCTGCACTTCTCAGAGCTGCGGCAGTGAACTATGAACTACTCCTTGAACTGGAGTCTCATTTCGGAAAAAGCGAGCAAATATGAGTATTCCTATGACACATAGTGAAAGCCTTTATTTAAGCAATGAAATACACAAGACATATTTTTTTTTAATTGCTAAAACGTCGCCTTCTCAACGTAATCATTCTGTCCCATAGGCACCTCTTTCTTCCCAGAAAATACTACCATGTCCTCCACAGCATCCATGGGCAGCAGGAGAGATAAGGAATGCTCCAATGTAGAAACATACCCTAAAAAGGGAAAGGCCCCTATTTGCTTGCAGGGAAGCTCAAAGCCTTTAAACTAGTCCCCTAGACAAGAAGAATCAATGTCTCTTTTCAAAATGCCGCACTGTTATACAGCAGACCGTTAAACTATGCTAACAGCCATATATTTTCTGTTCAAAACTGTGCCCCTTTGTATATAAACACGTGGAGGCTCTGTAGCTGTATATGTCCAGATTTTTGACACGAAGAGGAGGAGTTTGTGCTCCGCGAGCCTATTCGGGACTTAGTAGCAGCTGCCCTAATGGGATCCTATTGACTTTAGTTACATCAGGGACTAAATATAGACCGTGGAGTAATGTACACAGGGCCGGGTCTGACAGCCAGGACAGAATGTGCCGTCCGACTGGATGCTCTTCGGACATTGTTCCTCCACGGATGCTCCTTTTAGGCCCCTGCTCTTCCACTCACCCGCCCCCTCGCTCCCGGGCCGCAGGGGCCCATGCAGATCCCGCTGTCCATTGGGATCAGGCCGGGAAGGGAGGTGGGGGCTGCCCTGTGTGTGGATCTGTCGGCCGGTGCCTGTTGGCACCGCTGCCTTGGAGTGAGTTGTGCTGATTTATCCTGGGTGAGGGGCTGGTCCATGGAGATTGTCCAGCGTGAGGGATAATCACGCTTCAGATCTGTCTCCACTGACCTTCCTCAATTGCTGTGGCTGCCTCCATTCCTCCCTCGCTCCTTGGCAGTTCCTGTTTGGAAGTTGGGTCTGGGAGAAGGGGTGGTAGGCTGTTTTCCCTCAAAATTGCATGCAAGAACCATAGAAAAAACAGGAGTGTTGCAACCTTGTATAACCTTCTTGAGTCCTAGCTGTAGAAGTTATGAACTTGCCCGTGTTGAAGAGGAGGGAACCAAAGCAGAGCCACCTCCCTGCTCCCCAAGGTTGGGTTTCCAGCAGCCCAGCCTTCCTGGCAGACCCTTCCACAGCCTGAACCGTGATGACATGGTCTATGTGTGCCATGTGTGCGCGCCTGTCCCTCTCCTCGCTGTTAGAAGATGGGGAGATCTGAAACCTTCCCGCTGTTCTCGGGTGCCCTGTTCTCACAGGAGCCCTGCTCAGAACAGAGCCTGTTCTTTTTTCTTATTGTGAATGAGAATGAAGCCTTCCAAGGTAATTGGATCTGAATCTCTCTTTTCTCCTCCCACCTTCCCAGCCTCTACTGCTATTTTTAAGCTAGTAGAGCACCGGTCATGAAAGGAATGTGCTCGTCTTGACAGGCTCTATCCAAGAGCACAGACGGGTTGCAGCGGCTCTCGGAGCAGAGACGTTAAGGAGCTCTGAAGACTTGGCAAGCCACGAGGCAGCCAAAGGCAATGCCCAAGGTGCCCACAAGTTCAGAGCCTTTTATTTCCCTTCCTGGGAAGTAAAGCCCAAGGCTCTTGTATCACAGTAAGTGACAGTTTTGAAGTGAAGCAGTCTTGAAAGTCCAAATGCGCTGGATTTGTTCTTCTCTGGGAGTGTGGAGTGTGCGTGTCCCCTTGGAGCTGATGCTCCCGTGGATTTAAACGTCGATGGTGTCTGCTGTGCTCAGAGAGGACCTGTGGTGTGTCCCAAATGATTTCCGTATGCGCAGACAGAAGTGTAGACTATTAAGTCTACACTTGCTCATCATTCAGGCTAACGCTGTTCCTAACACAAACTACAGGGAGTCATTTAGTTGTGCTTTCAATGGTGAACAGAATATGACATTTTTATGAAAAACATCCATTTAAGGGCTTTTGGGTTGTAGTGATGGACAAGTCAAGGGATGATCCTGAGTGTTGGACTCTATTTGCTTTCTCCTTTATCATCTGTAATATATCTAGAATATTGTCCCTTTGCTCGCTGCCATATTTCCAGTCCATCCATATTTACTGAACATACACACAATCAAAACAACACAGGCTATGTGGGAAAGGACTGCATGTTATTCTGCATGTGTTATTCCATTTGAATTATATATTTTTTACAACTGTTTCTCATGCTTGCACAGATAGAGTGTACTTTCCCTTCCCATTCAGACTTTGGGCAATCATTTTTGGTTTAGAATACGAGGAGCAAAGTAAAATGAGTATATTGTCCTCCAAGATTTATAGTCCAGGAGACAGGTCACAACCCCTAGCTAGTCTAAAAATGATCTATACTTCAGAGACCCAGGGAACAAACCTGAAATATATATGTTTGTAAATCTGAAGCTGCGTTGTGAGCTGCCAGCGTGGTCCATCGTTAAGCAACGGTGCTGCACAGTCCACCAGCATGCGTGTGGGTGGGAGGGACGTCACCTCTTGGAATCTGATATTGCGCCGACAGCAAGGATTGATGGTCCCACGTCCTGGTGATCCCACTGGGATCCTGTAATGAGTTTTTGAAGATTGGGGAGACATTTGCTCGCATGTGTGGCAGTGTTGCTGTCGCTGAGGGTTGTTTTAGTGAGGTACTTGGGGAGTAGGACGCTCCTCTGTGTAAAGCACTGTGCTGCCCACCACCAGCGTCGCCAGAGCAGTCTGCCAGCAGCTCCAGCGCCAAGGCTGGGCCCCTGCCTGGGTCTCACAAGTAAAGTTGTTTCATTCCCAATCCATTTTTTTTCCCACCCTCTCGACAGCCACAGTAAGGCCCACTTTCAACCTCCAAAAACGGGATTTAAAATGTTCTCTTCAGAGGCAAAATCCACTTTTCCTCCCCTTCTGTATGTTAAAGTTGGACTCCGGGAAACCCTGCTGTGACTCTGTAGTCAGCAATGGTGACCAGAGAGCCAGCCTGGTGCGGCTTTGGGAGGTCGCCTTGGGTCCTGAGGTCCACAAGCAAGTCCTCAGCCACTCAACCTGCCGCGTTGTTCTCAGGAGCGCCTGGAGGAAAAGGCTGATCTGTCCCTCTGAGAACGTATTTTCCTTCTGCCTCTGTGCCTGCCCACAGGAGTTGTGGAGATCTATCTTGTTATTATCTATCTTATTATTATCTATCATGTTATTATCAAGAGCCTTCACTGTGTCAAACATGCCTACAGGGTATCAAGCAACCTGCCTGCCTCACCCCGAAGTATTAAGGGGGGATAACCTCTGAATTGTCTTTTCTCTGTTTTGTTTGTTTGTTTGTTTTTCCTTCTGGAAGCAGGAAAAACGCTATTTACGTACAGAAATGGAAGAAACTAGAGGTGAAACATCTGTATTCTTTCCTAGGTATGGAGTGATTTGCTGTTTGCTCTTGTCAGGTGTCTTGAGCCATGAGCAAGTATCACAAGGAGTCCTTTCCCTGCAGAAGTTGTGCTTATCCTGTCATCTCTGTTTCTTCCCTCTTCTCTCTATTGGTGCTCTTATCATTCTGCTATCAAAGAGCTTCAAAGGAGACCAGCAGAGCTAGGTCCTCATATCCTCTTGAGTTTCAGTGAAAGGGTTACACACTGGGTTTCTAAGAATGCCAGAGATCCTTTAAGTCTAGAATAAACTATTAAGTGTTTTTTTTTTTTTGATAATCTTCTCAGTTTTTTTTCCATATACACGGAGTGAGATTTTGAGAAGTGCTCGGCATTGTCTGCTGTTATTAAATGAAGCAGTAAAGCTCACATATTTCCTTGCTGTGGGAGTAGGCTTATGTGGAGCACTTCTGAAAAGTCCCATTCTCTTCTTCTTCCAAAACCTAACCCTTGGGCAAGATTATCTAATAGTGCCTTCTTAGCTTGCATCAACACCCTTCACCACAACGATGACTGTATGAGAGCCTCATAGTTACACCCGGCACTGTGCCCCACAGTGCACACACACAGTTTTTCTCTCTTTTCTCTTCCTTTTCTCCTTTTTTCATTCACGTCTGCTCCCCAGGCTCTGGGCCATGTGCCCTTTGGAAAGACAAACGGAGGAAGGACTTGGCTACAGAACGTAGGCCAGAAGAAGAGGAACAAGAAAGTGGTCTGAGCAGGGACCCGTGGAGGCTGGTGGTGTCACCAGGATGCTCTTGTGGTTTAGCTCTGGCTGTGTTCCCTCCCCACATCCTGCTCTTTGTCATCCCCGCCTGCTAATCCCCTCCTTAGATGACCCCACTGTTAAACTAGACTGAATAGGACCAAGACGCCAGGGAATGCTATGTTATCTTTTTTTCCCCAGAAATCACCGTGTTCATTTTATTTGCATGCTGTATCTCAGCCCTTCCTTACTCCTGCTTTATCCCTTCAGTGTCTTGTGAGATGACCTGTAAGTTTTTATAGTATCTTGCCCCAAAGGACATTTTATTGACTGTAGGCACCTGCGCTAGTAAGAATTAAGTTATAATCTTATTGTTTTGTCGCGAGTTACTCCCCTTTGCCGAGACATGCTGAAAATCATTCACTGACAAACTCGAAACGTTCGCGGTTCACAAGGGTTTTCCCAGTCTTCAGCAGTGGGGCATGCTGCTGGAATATATCTAAAGCTGGAATGAATTGAAGTGTGCCCATTGTATGGAAATATCTGTGGCCTGTGAACTGATGCAATACTAATTTTGAGATGTTCCAGATGCCCCTTAGTAGTTAGAGCACCCTTAATGCTCTGCAGCTGCTGCGTTTTGGAATAGCTCTGCTGCCGAATTCCTTCGTGAGTTAAAAGGAAGGGGGTTCTGCTGATGGACAGGCAGGAGCCAAGCACTGCCAGAGCCACTGTGGAAAGGAAGGGGCTGGGAAGCACAACCCACTTTTACTTATTATTTGCTTCTTTTCTCTTTCTTTCCAATGTGCCTGGTTGCTCTCTTTCTAAAGCAATGCTCACACTTTTCTCTTGCTTGGTAGGATCCCCTGTAGACCACACTGATGCCCTCAAAATGCTTTAATAAAGTTTAAGAGCTTTAACACTTTAAACTCCAGGCATGGGCTATGAACGCACATTTGCCATCCTTCCCACTTGCCATGTTTGTCTCCATTCAGATAAAACATCCAGATAAAACAGGGGTGCTGTGCTGGCCTCATTGAAAGCAATGACAAGGCTCCTGGGGCGAGCAGATCAGTGTGTGCTCCAGAGCACTTGGAGAACACGCACAAATCCATTACATGGAGAGATGTAATCGTGGCCCTTGAGCAGCTGCTGAAGTTGGAGATCAACAAGCTGGTGGCTATGAATAGAAGCCACCCCTCCTGATTCCCATTTCTGTTATTTTAACCGTTGCCTGAAAATCAATCCCATTCCTGCCTTTCAGGATAGGTAAAAACACACAGCTCGTACTCGTGTTGTAAATTGCAGACATTTTCTTATCTGCGCATAAATGCCATCCTCCTCCCAGGGATCTCGTGTTTTTTAATATTTCCCGCACGTACCCTGCAAACCTTTTAACGTGCTAATGGATTCGTTTGCTTGTGGGGAAGGATTTTGCTCCCTGCAATGACAGTTTGCAACTCTCGCTGCAAAAGGGCAGGGTGAGCAGCCGCGCGGCGGACAGGCACGACGAGCTTCTGCCAGCAAGAACGGCTCCCGGCTCCAGTCAAGTTCCTCGCCACTCTGCTCCGAAGCCGGTTTAATCATGTTAATGCGCTGCCTAATTATGGTAAACACTGCATATTATTCAAATTAAAAATGTATATTGCCGTGCACGTAGTCAGCCGGCAGACGTTTTTGCGCATTAGTGTTTCCTAAGCTGAATGCCCTCTGGTAGGAACCGAAGGCTTTGGAGCGCCGCAATTAGTTAAAATGGGAGATGGAGAATCATGTACAGTAGCAGCTTGACTCAGACAGTGTTTATCTCTGCAAGCTGTCCTGAGTTGTCTTTGCTTAGTGGCACCTCCGTCCTCCAAAGTTGTCTTTCCTTGATGGCACCTCCATCCTCCAAAGTTCTCTTTCCTTGATGGCACCTCCAATGGCAGGGACTCAGCTCATAGGTGCGTTGTGTCAGAAGCAAGAGGCTGCTCTTGTAGTTGAAAGCATTCCCACCCTGAGTTACTGTGCTGGCGGGTCTGCAATTACTTATGAAGGATGCCTAATTAAACCCAGAAGTTTTTGACATGAGTCCAAGCTGGAACGTATTCACCTAAATCTAGATCTGCAGTTCTTCTCTGTGGGGGATTGCTGGGATCACACACTGGATCCAGCAGCAGCATCAATAAATAGTCCCTTGATTTTGCAATTTTTGTCGATGATAAGAGAGGAAATGAACATGATATGTAATAATAATAATGCCATATAGACCATTTGTGCTATCAGATATCCGGTGTGGTTTCTCCTGTAGGATTAGGATCATGTTCAGACTATTCCATATGCCTATATGCAGTAAAAAAAATCATATGTACTCAGATATTTTAGTACATGCCCCATTTTTATACCACAGTCATGAGTTACTGAGTGAAAACATGAGAGTACTTCACAGAGCTGCTTAACAAGTGGACAGTCAAGAAAAAGCCGGACAAGACACTGTAGCATGTATTAGGAGACAGCTGGATAGTGCTTAGCAGGCAGTGTTTTTATCTTTGTTTGCTTTGTTAGGAAATAGGAATCTTGCATGCATTTGGCTCCACAATTATATAATTGGACCCATAAAATTCTATCTTTCCCATTGTATTAGGCATTTATAGTTTCACTTTGAGGAGGTTTCTTTCTTCTTCTTTTCTCTGGGATGCAAGGGTATATGCTTAGACTTGTATATGTCGTGTGCTCTATTATTCTTTTGATTGCCTCCCCATGCTTCCCCATGCACTATAGTTCAAGCTGGAAAATTACAGTGGAAAGGACTTCTGTGCCTTGGGATTTAATTCTTTTAGGGAGCAGAAAAAGTTCCTTGAGACAAATTGTATTGTGCTGCAACTGTCCCAGGTCATTTGTTTGTTTGGTTTTTCCCTGTTTGATTTATTTTGGCTTCTGGGAATGGTTCCCAGTCACCGTCATTTTGTAGAGCTGGACTATGTAGGAGGAGCTGGACCAAGAAGGATATTCAGATATATTAACATATCCTGAATTTTAGATGAATAATAATCTGCTTTTAGTTTTTGAGTATTTGAGTACTGAATATGTTGTATAAGTGCATGAAAGGAATTGGATGCTCTTTAACGTAACATAGGTTGTGCATAAGTGGGATCACATACTGGTTTGTATACCAAGAAGTTCAGGAAGAAAGAGGGAAAAAAATCCTCTGGGTGGTTTTACATGATCACTTTTCATAAATAGTCAAAGTCAGAGCAGATAGCTTGCAAAGAGACTGTTGGATGATATATTTATGTCCTGGTTGAATTTTAAAGCTATTGAACACATTGATAAAAAGTTTATTTGGTCCCAATTTACAAGCGGATTTTAATGCATAGCCAGCTCCCTGATTGCAGTCCTGCCTAAGGAGCCTTAATAATTAAAAAAGTTCATTCTTGATACCAGCATTGTCCTGAGAGAGAGAATAAAGTTGCTAGAAGTATATATTGCAGGATGCATGAGCTATACCATCAGAAAGGGTATCCCACCAAGGGGGAAGGAAAGGCACTAGAGCACTTTTTACATCTCACAGATTCACAAAAGGTACTTTTTGGAACAGGGGGAGGAGGAAGGAGCTGCAGCCCTGCTGTGGGTGGAATGCACCTTGTCCATGTCCCTCCTGCTGGTGCAAGCTCGGCCAGCCTTGCTCTGATGGGTTGTGTCTAAAAACACTGAAATTCCCTGTATTTTGTTTTTCCTGGTGGAGAAGCACGGCTGCAGTGCTCTTCCTGGAGGAACTCAGCGAACCTCTCCCTACCTCAGTGTCTCTCTCATCGATAAATGCTGACGCGCGGTGGGGAGGCTGAATCCATATTTATGAAGCGCTTTGTGCTTTCCAGAGCAGAGCTTCCCACTCTTGCATATGGAAGAGGCCGGGAATCCCCACGCTCATCCCAGCTTTTCCCCCGCCACCCCTGCCCACGGGGGCGTCCGAGACGCGACGCCGGCTTTGGGGATCCTCCAGGCCGCGGCGGGAGGCCTCCTGCGCGCTGCCCTCCCACCGGGGCCCCGTCTCAACTCCGCGATCAAATGCTCCGTGTGCGGCGCGGACGTTGCTCCAGAGGCTGCGCTCGCCTTTGTTCCGGCCGGAGACTCAGGGCCATTTATCAGGGCGGACAATAAACGGTGCCCTTTGGCTCCCGCGGGACGGGGCCGAGGGGGCAGGGAGGAGAAGGGGCTTCCTTCTTCTCCAAAGGCCCTGCAGGGCCCGGCGCGCAGAGGACAGGGCTGTAAATTTTCTACCCCCTTTCCCGGCGCTCTCCATCGCCTGGTCACGAGAGGCTGGATGCTTAGTCACACTCGAGTGCCCCATGGAGTGCCTGGGCCCTGTTTGATAATGTAATACTTATTGCAATAGATAGGGCTAAGAGGTATTCATTACCGTGTAAACAGGGGCTGCGCGCTCCACCGACGCTTCGAGGTAGCCACCGCATTGACTCCGACTGGCCTGGAGATGGGACAATGCAGAAAATTGAGGAAAACTGAGGGAAGAAAAAAAAAAGCAAGAAAGAAAACCAAGTGCTTCTAGTTCCCACCACGTTTCACCAAATGTTGGGGTTGTAACAGATACAGGAGTTCCCATATTGCTGGAGGTGCCTTCCTGTGAAGGGAAGTTGTATGAGGTGGCCATAGAGGGCATCTCACTTCCTGGGGGAGGCTTCCTGGGGTTAAGGTTTTGCAAATGAAGATATGGGAATAAATAAGTAAATGAGGCTCGACTGGGAGAAACCTGCTGACTGGGCGCATAGAGCGTCTCCACCATCGGAGGGCAGCACGCGTGCAGAGACAATGGGAAATAGTTTTGGGGGGAAAAAAGGAAAAGGAGAGGGGCACATGTGAGCCAGTGGGAAGAGGGGCAGCGGCCCGTGTCCATCGCTCTTCCAGGTAGCCATTTGGTATGATATCCCGAGTTGCGAAGGAGCTGCGATTGTGAAGAACCGAAACACTCGGTGGTGCTTTTGGGTGATGGCTACCTCTGTGAATCCAGGCTAGAAATTTTGGGGGAAAATACTGCTGTAAAGACAAGCCTGAACCACAGTCTGAGGCATGGTGTTGGGATATTTGACCTGGGTGGCCATGAATTGCGTTGGGTGACAACGTCCTGCTTGTCCTGCACTTGTTCTGCACTTATCCTGCTCTGGTGTTCATGGGAGCCTCTGGGCTCCCACCTCCTTGGGGGCCTCAGCCAGGCTGATTTCCCACATGCAGAGCTTGAGTTAGGGATTTCTCCCAACTCCTTCTATGTTTGGCTTTGCAGTCGCTGATGGGTGTTGCAGCTCCTGCGAATATCTCGTGCTGTGGCTGGTGGGCAAATTGTTTCCTTTGCTCCAATTATTCCTATCAGGTAGTGCTTGGAAGAGGGTGAAAAAGAAATAGCAGAAAGCTGAGTCTCTGAAGTGGGAGGAAAAAGCCAAAGCGTGGGAACCTTAAGGAAAAAAAATGTAAAAAAAAAAAAAAAGAGGGGGAGAAAAGCGGTGGCCAGAGAGCAGCGAGGTGGACGGGGCAGGGACAAACGCGTCTGGCGCAGACAAAGGGCCTGGAGCGCGGCGAGCGCGGGGCGCCCGCGTCCCCGGCGGCCACGCTTTGCATCCGAATGCGTCGCCCGCCGGCCGTCCCCGCCGGCATGGCTAATGGGGCAGCCGGATGGGGGGGTCCCCCCGGCGCTGGGGGCCCATCGGCAGGTGCAGCTACGGCCACAAAGCCTGGCGAGCCCAGACGAGGCCACCTCCTCCTCCTCCTCCTCCTGCTCCGCTTCTCACCCGCATCCCGTTGCGAGGCATTGGGGAAAGGGGAGACGCCAGCGCGAGGCTCCCTCCCTCCTTCCCAGCGAGTAATAGATGGTGTTTTTACAACCTCCCCGAGGCCTGCTGCTGGGTATGCAGTGAAAAGCAATACTGCAGCACCGCTGGGTTATGGGAGGCTGTAAAACCACTCTTTCCTATGTTTATATTTATATATTTATATATATATATTTTTCTCTTTTGACAATGCTTTTTTTTGCAAGGTGCTTCCTCTCTTTTTCTTTTATCACTGTTCCAATCCTCACGTCGCCTCCCTCCCTGGCCCTGTTCTCCCCTCTTCACTTTGACCTGTCAAACTGTAAGTCTTACCCTGAGCTGATGGGGAGGTGTTAAACGACTGGCTGGGCCACCAATATGAGGGAATTGATGATCTTTGGGGCTTCCCCTCTTGCAGGTCAAATGGTAATGTTGCCCTTCGGGTTAAATTCATATGTTTTGTTGGGAAATGTGGGAGCTTCCAGTGAACTTGGGGCCAGAGGGACAGTGACCAACTTTGGTCCTAAGCTATCATTTAAGAGCTGGCTTTGAATAGAAGGACACATCCATTTTTCTATTTTTTTCTTCTTCTGTTTTTTTTTTTTTTTTTTTTTTGGCTGTAATTTGCTGTGTGGTCCTCCCACCAATCATTTTCTGCTTGTCTTCTAAGAACCTTTACATGAAAACGTTGCTTTTTATATCTAAATATAGATATATACTCATATCCAAAATATGTGTTCTGTACTATATATACAAACAGAAGTCAACGGAATGAGGTTCATGGTCTTGCAGTCCAACCTGTGGGTGCATCAGACCAGGGCCTACACGTGATACCGTGCGACTAATTATTAATAGTGCCTTCTAGTTTCCATGTTATGGTCTCTTTTCTGCCTTGCCATGTCCTCTTTATGTCAACTCTTCTGTACCATTATTATCTTGTCTTCCCTTTGCTTCTCAGCTTGGCAACTACACATCAACAGCCAACGACGCTTTGCTTAAAAACAGATATATTGAACGGTTCAATAAATGAGGAAAAATGACTACCCTTCTCCCTTTTCCCATTTCACGTTCTCTGTGGAATCATAAACAAATCATGGGTAATGGGCATTTATTTCCCTCTGCACCAAAGATAAATGAGACTGACATTATGGGTCTTTAGCCGTTAGTGGTTACAAAATGGTTTAAATTCTACTGGGTCCATTCAGAGCATAGCCTACAGTTGTTTTTTGGGGCATAGATTTTGATAAATGTGTCCTATTTTTTTCCTGGGGGAGATTCAAGTGATTCCCCCCAAAAATCAGGAATTTTCACTCACATGCATTCAGAGGAACTGAGTTATTTGGAAGAAAAGGGAGAAGAACTGACCCCATGTGTTTTACCTTTGCTCACCAGTGGCTCAAGAGACACATGGACCACTTAGCCGGAGATAAGGGTCTGAGCTCAAGTAATACTTCGGGCGAATTTGCATCTGAATCTAAGTCAAAGATGCTTTTGCTATGGGAACTCATCTGCATGCTTGACTAAACAAAAAGCGTGCATCGTGCCCACCCCTGTGCACAAGGTTCAGGTCATGTCTCTCTCGTCCAAGAAAACGTTGAATTGGCCGGGCTTTATTGCAGGGGTAGGCAGACTCGGTTTCTGAAACAGTGCCTCTGTCTGTGTGAGAACAAGAGTACTTTGACAGATACTTAAACAGACAGTGATAGAGTAAAAAAGAAAAGACATCTGTGGAAACTATAAACCCTTCCACTTTCGAATATGTGGATCGAAATCATTTGTAGTGGCCTCACATTCAAGAGGCACAAGAGGCCTGGAAAGAGGATACTCTATGGGCATTGCTGCCACTGACTGATCACTGAGATTTGCTTCCTCTCTGAACACCCAGTGTGGAGCTGTCATGTAGCAGTGCCTTATTTGAGGCCCAGGAGGGATATGTTCCTTGCAGTGACACCCCCCTGACAAGTTTAAATCCCCGTTGTTGAGCCTGGTATGGAATTGCTTGATGGAGGCTGAGCTGGTGCTGGACTCTGGGCTGTATTTTCTGGCTTTGACCAGAAATAGCTGCTTTGACCTGGTAGTCTTGGCTGTTCTTGCAGTTAACAGTGAATGTTCATTGGGTGCTGAAACAGTGGAGAGTGTCTTACTGTGTTTTTCTTAGTTTTCTACAGGATTTAAGCTACAGCGGCCACCTTGTAAACACAGTGGGAGTGGAGGCAAAAAGCTGCAATTGGTTGGCAGCTTCAAAAACACCATGGGATGTTCGGAGAGGGCCTCAGCGATGAGCTTCAGTGTTTAAAAGCAATGTCATTTCTGGGAGCTCAAAGATAATTTCTTTACCAAGGCTGTTTCAGGCTTCCCGAGGGATCTTTGGGGAGCTCAGACATGAAGAGCTGACCATTTTCCCTCAAAACAATTGGACTTGCTAGTCTTCACATGGTCAGGCTTAAGACACCAGCGATTAGGAATTAGTTGTGAAGGTCATGTTGGATTTGTGGTACAACATTAGCACATGCCTCCTGGGGAAGCAAGCCTTTGGTCAGAAAATCTCTTTGAAAGATGTATTATTGCTGTTATTTTCCCAGAATATGTCATTCAGTGTTGCTGGGTGAATATTGGGTTGGTAGAGTGAATGTTTGTGTTCACCTATGATAATTGCCGGCTTTGCATTAGGAGACCTTGGGTGTGGACATCTCTGACAAGGAAATACATCTGAAATTTCCCAATAGCACATTATAGCTGTTTCAATGTAAAACATGTAAATAAATGAGGACTTTTTTTCCCTGTATCTTTACGGGGTAGTCAGCAGCCTGCAGTAGACAGATCGCTACCTACACAGAGAATCAAGCGTCCTTCAGGCCTCAGAGAGGGAGATTACTTGCTGCAAGGAGTTTAATGAGCAAACATGGAATAAATATATTTGGCGCAAAGTTTTCTTAGGTATTATTGACATGATGGTCTTTTACCTTGATTTAAAAAAGCAGAAAATCAGCTTGCTGATTATTATGTTCTGTTTTCATCTTATTAAGGTGTAAATGTATCTTCTTTTAAACTCCAGTGACTTGTTTATTTTACTTTGAATTATCATGTCACAGATACCAAGCTTTCATTTTTAGGCAGAGTCTCCAAACTCACATCTTGATTAATAAATTATGAAGAGTTTATGCTGTTTATCCTAGATTGAAAGAGCAATTTTTCTGTTACTGAGAAGACAAGTAGAATTGCCAAGAAAAGGAGGGTTTTTTAAAATTCTTTTTACTGAGACAGTTGAGTAGGGGTTAAGATTATGTGGGCTCAAATCTCAGCTCTGCCAGAGACTTTATTGGTGATGTTGGTTGGATTCAGCTGACAGAGCTTTAAACATCCTAAACATCCTTGTCACATCTGAGATGGTCACTGGAGGCTCTGTCATCCTGGACAGGTCATTTTTAGACAGTTCTCTGGAGATGACTTTCTCTTGGCTGACTGGAATCATTAGCTTATGTTTGGATGTCCTAAGTTAGATAAAGCAAATAGGGTTAGATAAAGTACTCTTTATTTTATGCTACCACCAGACTCCATATGTAAAATGGGGGTGACAGTCCTTCTTTTTATACATCTTCTTGTAAGCTCTTTGGGGCTTCTCTGTCTTAGCATACACTGCACAGAACAATGATGCTCTGATCACAGTATTGCCCAGGAGGTATTATTTGTATTTCAGATGGCATGAGTAGTAATAATATTATATATGTGTATAGCACATGTATATGTATGTATATAGTCTATATGATGCTGGAATAACATGACGTGTATGGCTGTTATAATCAATTTCATGCCTGAACCCCAAATTATGAGGCCAATGTGAAAATCTAATCAACATCTAGAGATTTGCACCACATCCTGTGGACATTTATACATGTAAGCTTGGTGTTTACAAATAGGCAGCAGCATTTTAGGACTCATGCTGTTGAGGTTCTTCTCACTGTTGGAAAGATAACCTTGTTCTTGATTTTGTTTTTTAATGAAGTGCAAAATTTTCAAGCCATTGGATGGCTCCAGAAGTTGGGAGTTTAAGACAACAAAGTCATTCAACTTGATAGCGTCAGGAGGGGCTCCAAGCTCTACACACACCTACTTGGGCTTTGCCCTGCAACACGAAATAGAGCCCTTTCTTTTCTTGTCTTGTTTTCTTCTTTGACAACACCCCCTCACTTCTTTTTTTTTTTTTTTCCCTTTTTCATCTTTTTGGTGGCAAGCAGAGTAAGGGGCACGCTGCTCTTAATTTGTTTGTTTGCTTTGGACCGGTCCTAACGTGGGGCTTTTCAGGGATGCTCCCTTCCCCTCTCCCTCCTGCAATGCTTTGCAGTCTCCCCGCCATGCTTCCCTCCCCTTTCCCTTTATTTATTTAGGTTTTGAAAAGAGCCAAAGGGGGTCCCCCCCGTCCCATCGTCTGGGAGAGCTGCTTTGCCTCCGGAGCCGTCATTGCCGGACCCGCGGCAGGCGAGGAGAGCGCTATCAATCACTCAGCAGGTTAAAAGACGAGAAGGAGCAAGAGAAAGAGGGAAAGTGAAGGTGGCAGGAGGTGGGGGGAAAGAAAGGGACTAAACTGAATTGGAGGAATTTCCTCCCTGCTCCGGCCCCGGTCGCTGAAGGGAGCTTTTTTGGACATCTGCCCAGACACATGCCGAGTTAAAGAGGCGGGATAAATTCTAGCAGGATGAATGGCGGGATTGGAGGGGGAGGAGGCCAGGGGGCGAGGGCTATTGCGGTGGGGGTGGGGGGGGACACGGGAGCCAAAGGGACAAAGGAGGCCTGTGCGTTGCGATCACAAGGGCTCCGGGTGTCTCTGTGTCTGTCTTGACTTTTTTTTGCCCTCCGGTGTATTTCAAGCCCTGCTTCTTGTAGGACCTTATCCTGCAGGCTCGGGGCCTCTCTGTTGGGCAGCAGGAGGCAGCCCGTTGCTCTTGGCTCTTCACATACAGTGTCTGGAAGAGGCCCGAGAGCAAATGACTGGACGATATGACCCATAAATACCTTTTCAGCTGCAAGGGCAGTTGGGTTGTTCCAACAAACTATTTCTAGACTCCCTCCATCTCCTCTCACCTGGTGTGTGCAAGTCCCTCTCTGAACAGCTTGGTCCCTTGATGTCTTGATGCCCATGGTTTCAGGTCACCACTCCCCCAGCTGTCTGTGGTTCATTTGGTTGTTCACTAGCTCTGTTGTAGCAAAAAAGTGTATTAGACCCTGCCCATCTGATGAGTCCCCCAGCAAATCTGAGGTGGCATCAAGCCTTGTACAGCAAAAAACAAGGAGCAGCTGGACATGGACTGGTAGCAGTAACCCCTGAACTTCCCCTGGTCTCAAGACCTATGAATCTGAGGATTACTCCAAAATAATTCACAAACTAAGTAAGTTGCTAAAAGGCTTGAATAGCAGCTTTCCTCCTCTCAGATAAATAGGAATGAAGAGTCTCTGTGAACCTCCTTCTCAAATCCTGGTGGAAGTCTGGTTGCTTGAACACTGCCTGAAAGGGAAGCAGAGCCTTGTTTGTTTGAAGCAGATTCTTTTGGTCTTCCTGCAAATTTTCCTATGCTTGTGCTACCAGTTTCTGGTGCTGCTCTGATAGGTTTCTGCATTTTTTAGAACTGTTGGAGTTTCCTACCATACAGATCTAGTATGACCAAATTTAACTGGAGCTACAATTGGTAGGGCCAGTGAGAGTATCTTGGGTGAAACCTGTGAACCCACAAAGCTGGTTTTTTTAGCTGCTCAAAGGAAGACCAAGGGTAACTCATGTGAAAAAGCATTTCAGATCTGGGCAGAATTACTTTACCAACATAACCATAAAATTATGCAACAACAGAAAAGGCCTTCGAACATGCAGAGTTGGGACTTACTGACTAGTGTTATTAGGCCTGGAGAAACCCACATGAATTATGTTGATTTTTCAGTGCTAAAGAAAGTTTAAGCATATTTTCTGAAGAGCACAATACAAAATAGTGGTGGCATTCATTTATGCTAGTGTAATTTATAGTTTTCCTAAATTATAAGTCTTTAGCCTCACGGGCTCTAGGTGTCCCTGCTGGAGCAGGAGGGTTGGACTAGATGATCTCTGGAGGTCCCTTCCAACCTCAACCATTCTGGGATTCTGTGAAAATCCCGATTAGGTGCAAGCTGATTTTGGCCAGATCCGTGACTGAAGTCTTATCTGTTGTGATGGCACTTTGCAGTATTTTATTTCATATTCTGCTCTCTTTTGTTTCAAAAAAAAATGGCCCATCATCTGCTCCCGAAGCTTGCCTGCAAGTTTCCAGTTGTCTTTATGGAGGCAGTGATCACTACAATGCTGTTCACGGTAGAATAGAAAGCTCAAGAGCATGTTTGGCTCAGTTGTTACAATAATTGTCATTATTATCCACTTATTTAAATTAAAAATATTTCCTTTGCTAGGAATTCTAGTTATATTGGCCTGGTGGAAATGGAGGGTCTGGTTTTCTTCTTCCTGTTTCAAGAAACAAATAAACAAGAGGTTTAAAATATAACAATGCTTTAAAAAAAAATAAAACAAACATTGGTTTAATTCTTTCCAGGACAAGTTGTTCTAGCCATTCAGTAACTTAGCTTGAAAAGGAAAGAAGAACAAATGAGCAAGGTTCAACTCTGTATTTGTCATAATCATTATTTTATATTGCAGTGCAGTGGCTTAAGAAGTGGGAGGCAGGACTGACATTTTGACTGCATTTAGCCTTTGTTGAGGCTTGTGCAGGTGTATTAATTCAGTTGTTTCATTTACCTTCTGCATAACATCCCTCACTTGGAAACAAAAGATCCTGTTAGGCATTCAAATGAGGTTGTTTTACACAGTCAAAGTGCAATTGATCTCCAAAATATAAAATCCAAACTAAAAAGATAAATAAAATAAAAACAAAACCTCAGCCGTGATGCTAGGAGAGTCTTGGTTGGGTTGAGAGAAATCCACTGGGTGCATAAGTAGATCAGGGATCCAGAAGATAGCTGAGCAGATGTTGATGCTTAAAAAAAAAAAATATGGGCCAAGCTTTTACTTGTTGTAACCTACAATAGCTATAGGAATTGAATTGCCACTTTTATTCCCAGGAAAAAGGGGCCGTTGTGGCTAATCTAATCCCGGCGCTAGGCTAGAAAACTTGAGAGAAGTGAGTCAAGAACTGGCCAAAACACTTAAGTGCATGAAGCCTGGCCCTTGAAGAAGTTCCCATTCCTACTGTTATTCGCAGCAGAGCTGTCCTGGGAGAGAGGCTTAACATTCATTAGCTGCACTTCCGTGGAGGCAATGGAAGCCCTTCTGTCAGGTTCTGTGGTTTGTGTTATTTGTGCAAGGAAAATCAGTTTGCTTGGGCAGTGAGTTGTGGTGGAGCATGGAGACGTCCATGCTGAGGGTGTTAACTGAGCATCCCTCTTTGGTGCTCTGTTTTCTGACCTGGGCAGAGGTGGGGTACGGAGTCTCACTCCCAATGAGCAAGATTTTAAGATTTGTTTTGGCTCCTCTGTTGTGAAGTGAATGGCCTAGAGAAGGAAATTGCTCCCTCACCGCTCGTGCAGTTGGAGTGAAAAGCTGGCAAACACCTTGGGGCCTACACAGCTGTGCTGTACCCACCGCTATGGACCTGGGGGAGGATTCAGCCTCAGGAACCTCCATCCTTGGACCTTCTATCCAGCCTTGGCTTTGTATTCCCCTCAATACTGCAGTTAAAAAATAAGTGGCAAAATCGAGGAGAGCTATTTAGAAAAAAGCAACTTAACTTTAAAAATGCACTGATGTTAACCATCTGCTGTCAAACTTTAAGCGTTCTTAGGGCAGATGATACAGTGTTTTTCACGCTTGGAGGGCTGGTCCCTATAGACCATTAACCATTCTGTGCCAGGGTAACACTCAGTGCTTTTTTCGTTATAATTAGTCATATAACACCTAGATTGCACATGATCCCGTGAATTAGGCTAACTTTAAAAATAGTGTGTTTCCATTTTCACATAGGAATAACTGCTTGCTAGAAACATTTTTACCCCGCTATAATGCCATGCATGTAGTAAAAGCAGTGCAGCTTCTGTATGTGACTAGCACTGGGGGAAGGCAGGAAAAAACCCGGGTTGCATTTGCCTGAGGTTTGCTGAGTCAGACAGAGCTCTGCGCACTGCTCATGTGGGAATAAAGGTGGTCCCTAACCTAAAAACACTGGCTATCCCTTCAGAGTATTGACCGAGTTTATCTGCTCTGTCTACAGATTGGGCATAGATTTGCTTAGAGGTGAGTGTTTCCAAAGCAGAATGGTGCCATATTTATGTGAATATAGATATGTGCATATATATATATATGTAAATATTATATATTTTTATATATTATTTATATGCATGCATGTTTTATATATGTAAATATGTTTGATATGTTTATTTATTATATATTTATTATTTTACGCATTTTCATATGGGCCATTATTTTGTCCCACACAATCAACACTCCCCTGTCTAAATAAATACATGTTACTTATGGCCAGTTCCCAGGTTGGATCAGATCATATACACATCCCTGCTGCTCTTTGGTGGTACAAGGGCTCGACTCGATAACAGAGCATAATGTGTTTACTAGCTACCCCTGATTTTTAGCGTAAGGTACTCTGCTTGGAGCACGGAACGTCTTTCTTGGGCAGCCAGGAGGTTGACCCGCTTGCCTGGAGAGCAGGGTTGACAATGTCCTTCGCCGAGCTCCGGTTACAGCAGTGCTGGCAACGCCGCCGTTGTGTTTGGCTCCGCTTGGGTCCTGATTTGCTCAGCAGCGCTGTACATTGAAATGAAAAACATCTGGTCGACTCACACGCTCTGTTTAGACTGGTTACACAAATGCATGGTATTATGCAACCCAGGCCCACTATCCTATTTCCCCCGCCTTGCTCTCTCTTCCAAAGCATTTCGTATTTTGTTTTTCAATCGCCTCGGACAGGCGGCTGGACGGCTCCCAGGTGCCGCTGCTCAGCCCGCACGCCTCGTGCTCGCCCCGTCGGTACAGGTCAACCTGCCACCGCCTCATTGTTTTGTGGGAACGCCGCGTGTCCTTCCTGCCGCTCGGCTGCGGGCCTTGGCGGTGCTCACGGGGCCCAGAGGGCCGCTGTGGGAGTGAGTGAGCAGTCCTGACACACCGTGACCCTGCTTTGGGCAGGGCGTTGAGCTCGCTCGCTCCTTGAGCGGTTCGTGTTGGAGAGCTCAGGTGAGGAAGACCTGCCTTAATAGTGTTGCTAACCCGTGTCATCCCCGATTTGGACAAGTCTGTCTGGCTTGGGACGCCCACCCAACATCTTCCACCTGGGGAAAACAACACTGGGCAGCGAGGTGGGAGTTCAGCACAGGATTTCCAATCGCTGCTGCCCAATTCTATTTGCTGTGCTCTCAGCGATCACACAAATGCATTTCTTCGTTGTGTTCTCTTTTTGGACTAAAAAGCAAGCAGGCTGTCTGGGCACAGTGTTTGGGGAAAGCACAGCGAAAACATGGAGTGTTGTCCACTTGCTTTCCACCAGACTTATGGCTGTTGAAAATCAAGTTTAGTAGCAAATGCTCAGCTTTTAATTAAAAGTGTGTAATTTAATGTTAGAGACCTCATTCTCCAAGAAGGGTACCATTAGGCATGCCCGCATCTGACCTGGATTGCTGAAATTGGCACTTTGCCTCCATTACACTAGAGATAGTGAAACCAAACTGCCTTATCGGCGTGGGACCTTGCCAAGCAGGCAGAGGAACTGTCTCCAGTCCAGATATCAAAAAATAACTAATGTTCATTGGAGTTGACTTATGTTGTGTGTCACCTGGGGCAGCAACATAACATGGTTGCAAGAAGGGCTGCTCAATGCCGGCCTACGCTTTGACCCTGCTACTGGCACATACACCAATGGGGCTGCTGTGCAATGTGCTATCCCAAAATCCATCTTTGGAGGGTCTCCCAAATTGCTTCTGTGGTCTTCTGATGAGATGGTATCTGGTTGCGATGTTTCCTTTTCAACACAAGTAGGTGTGGGCCTCTTTAATATGTTTATATCTAGACAAGTGCACATATAAACAACACTTCATATCTGGAAGAGAGGTTAATGAAAAAACTAATTAATGCCTGTTATCTCAGGAGCTCATGCTGTTCTTCGACTGCCCAGTTCATGCTTCCTTTATAGGATTTCCTTTTTATCCTGTAGTAGACCTTGCTATAATCCCGGGCTTTGCCAGCTGAGATGGAGGAACGGCTCCTTTAATTTGCTTGGAAGCGGTCCAGTCATCAGAGTCTGGATAACTTGGGTTCGTATCTGAATAATTTCCCTGCCTTTGTATAAATTCTTGAAATGGGGAATACCCTGGCGAGCCCCTGGATTGCTCACCCTGGATCGCTCACACTTGGCTCATGGCTGCTGCTCTCCAGCGAGGCGGCCAAGGACACCCCATGATCCATATGAGGAAGAACATCTTTCCTATGAGGGTACCAGAGCCCTGGCACAGGCTGCCCAGAGAGACTGTGGAGGCTCCTTCTCTGGAGATCTTCAAAACCTGCCTGGGTGCCACCCTGTGCCCCTGCTCTGGGTGTCCCTGTGGAGCAGGAGGTTGGACTGGATGATCTCTAGAGGTGCCTTCCAACCTCAACCATTCTGAGATTCCGTGATTCTGTGATCTGACCAGCAAGGAGCTCCTCGCTCATTTGAGAGAAGAAGCCAGGCTTTGCTGCCCATGGGCACGTATGCAGGCACATGGTGTGGCATGATTCACCCCTTCTCGATGCCTCCTTTTGCCTGTTAGTGCCCTTGGAAGGCTCGGGTTACCTTGCCAATGGAAATATATGAGCTCACTGTGTGATATACCATAACTGCAACAGCAGATCATATAATTTTCCCCCGAAGGCTTGTTGCAGACTATGTCGAGTCATTTGTATTTATGACAGCTCGAGGGTGATTTAGTGTGACCTCGCTTTGATAAAAGCCATTTAGAGCTCATAAATATGGGTGACACGCTGTCTCCTCGGTTCTGATTTTGAGCGGAGAACTGCATTTGCATTGCCATTGGACTTTTATTGTTGGGGAGAAGCAAGTGAAGAAGAGAAAGAGGGAGAGAAAGCAGGAAATGGAAGGAGAGGGTCAAATGCAGAAGCACAAAGAGAAAGTGCCCTTGAGAAACCAAGGACACGTCTCTGCTTAGAGCTTCTGCTGTGTCCCCGTGTCTCCTCCTTGGCCAGGCTGCAGGCAGTGACACTTCCTCTCCATGGCACACAGCCCAAGGAGCAGGCCCATGAGGAAAGCAACCTCTTTTAAAAGCTTGAATCATGCCCGGATGACGATAAATTATCGATTTTATTGTCCCAAGAGGCTTCCACGGCTTCACCTCACCCCCATGGCCCAGCTCCTGCCACCAAGGGGTCACCTTTCTTTGGAGCTTGTCAGTGACCTCGGCCAGCCTCCTCCTTCACCTCTTCCATGCAGCCTCCCAGCCCTCCCATACGGTCCTCGGACAACTTACACTATTTCCTGTTGCATCACCATTTTTGTAGAATTTGCTTCTTTTGCTCTTTGCCTCTTTGGCTGGCAATGAATTGGTTTCTCCTGGTGGGGGAGAGCATGAATTTAGTACTCAGTGAGCAAAAAAATAATAAAGAAGACTTCCATGCACTAACAAGCTTTCTTTTGGGTCTGTGCTGTGGTGGGTTTTTTTACATACTTTTGAGAAGACCTTGCTGGGCTGCATTTGTATTCTGTAACTAGATTTATAGGGGTGTTAGACAATTTATGGTCAACAATAAAAGATACTTAAGCCCAGTATAGAATTGTCAGATTTCATGTATTAGGCTTAAACTGATCACTGACAGAAGCAAGTAGGAAGATGTTTCTTTCTCAGGAAATTACATTATTTTTCATAGTTCTTAATGCTCAGAGGAGCCTGAGCATCACAGCCCACTGAATTTGGCGCAGATAATATGAATATTTTCCAAGTGGGGATTCAAAAGATTAAGTGGTTTTCATCTCTGTGGAGATGAGCAGAATCAGGAGCTGAACCCAGGTGGGTGTCCTGACGATCAGCCTGCTAATCATTGCACTCCTTTCATCAACGACTTCCTATGTTCCCAGGTTTTCCTTCTTCAGCTACCAGTCTAGAGCAATGGGAATGACTTGGAATTATGCATATTGGCTTTAAAAACAAACCAAACGAACGTGTTAAAACCTGTGATGACACCAGTCCTTATTGTGGGGAGATGGGGATCAGAGTGCTTAGCTCTGTGCTTAAAGCTCTTCTGTGATCTGGAGGACCAAGTTAAACCAATAGAACAAAAACTTTTGAACAGCTTCTGTCTGCAGCACTAATACAGATCTTTCTTTAAGGTTTCACATTTGTAAAAGCTTTAGGTCACGCTTTAAGAGTTTTCAGCAGCAGTGCTTGCGAGACTTGCCACCCGGATCTGTACAGCGAAAGTGTTTGAGCAGGCACCTTTTTGAAATACAGTGCAAAGATTAATGCTGATCACTTTTTAAGCCCCATTCTAGCTTTTTGGAGCTTTCTCCATAAATTATAGTGATTTTATTGAACATTATTATTAGTTTTTGAGTCTAGCAGGATAAAGCTATCACAAAGTCAGGCAAAATAAATCTTGCCTGCCTTTTAAAATGCTCTCTGGTGCAGTATATCATTGTGTACCAGATACGTGCTGATGGAGCAATATGATCCATGATTATTTAATCATGCAATGAAAAGAGATAACCGGTTAACCAGTTTGTCCTCTGAGCTGGCTAGTGATTCTGTTTCGGACTTTTGGTCAAATTTGGTGTTTGCAGCAGCAAACTCTGGGCGTCCTTTCTGATCTTTTAAACCAAATATCAGTCATATCAGAGCTTAGAGGGGTGGCTCTATGTAGACCTGCAGGATTTTCCAAATAGCTTTTTCCAGGGTCACGGATGGACAGGGAGAGTTTCAGAGGAGGGTCTGCATGAAGAGAAAGACTTCGAAGCTTGGCCTGGTGCTTGCCATTAAGCAAATGAAAAGCAAAGCACAGTCCCTGGCCCAAGATCGTGCACTGCCAACAGCGGCAGCATTAGTGGGAAATCTCACTGCGCTCGGAGGACCAGTAAAACGTGTGTGATTGGGCCCTAAAGACCAGGCGACCAATAAACTGCTTACTCTGCTTCAGTTTCATGAGCCATCAGAGCAGGGTAATGGCACTTGCCTTGCCCCACCGGAGCTGGGCTTGGTCTAGTTATCACTAGCACAATTTTGTGGAGGAAAAACATAAAATATGCAAAAAAAAAAAAAAAAAAAGGAAGAAAAGAAAAAAAGGCCCTCCAATTCTATGATGCATTGGGTGAGGATGGGATCCAAGCTGTGGCATGTGGCTGGCTTTGTGGTGGGGCCAGCTCCTCTGGTCAAAGAACAGGGAGATTTCATGTCTCTTCTCACATGTTTCCCGGGCGCTTGGAGAGCATCATCACCTGCCCTGCAGGCATTGGCCAGCTTTGCAGAAAAGTGCCACGTGGCCACAAACACAATCCCCTATCCATGCTCTTGGTCAGGCCCAAGGCTGCCAAAACAGAGGCATGGGGGAGATCCAACAGCACAGCATTGTGCAGCACCTGTCTGCATTGTGCCTGGCTCGTGCTCCTGCCATTCATTTCTATAAGCACTTTTATTAAAAGTAGGTCCTAGAGCAAACAGACTTTACCATGTGCCCTTTTTCTTCCTTCCTTCCTCCCTTCCTCCTTTCTTCCCTCCCTCCCTCCCTTCCTCCTTTCCTTTTTTCTTTTTTTTCCCTCTTTTGTTTTTTCATTAAATGGGCTGGTTTGCTCTCCGCTGACTTGAAAAGCCAGTCAACAACCTCTGTGAATCTTTGAACCATTTTTCTACTTAGCCATTCTCTAAAGACTCAATTTCCTCTCCTGTTATGCTTCAGAGATGGGGAGAATACACGGTCTAGTCTCCAAGTTATAATACAATTATTTGGTGCAATTTTTTTTTTTTCACTTGAATAAATTAGTTGTTAATTAAAGCTTTTTGATGTAGTGCGAAAGGAGTTATATTTGATACCAACAGCTGTATGCTGTTTGATTTATGGTCCTTTGGGATGTTGTTGGTTACAGCGATCCATTTCTCCTCCTTCCCCCACGAAGCACGCACACACACACACACACACACTTCAAAGGCCATTAAGCCAATACTGTGTTTTCAATTAAAAGGAGGGGTTTTTTTTTGTTTTGTTTTGTTTTTCACTTTTGTATCCATTGCTTTAAAGTCACTGTGAAAATTGAGGGCTGTTTCACCACCTCAGCTGCTTCCCAAGTGACTTCCTTTTCTTTCTTTTACTCCTCTTTGAAGATCAGACCAAATCTGATGTACATTTGGTGCTCTTACTGATTGCTTTGGTACCTCTAGTTTCTCGTGAGTTACTCAACACTCCTCAGCTCCGTTATGACTCTCTCTGGGCAAGTGATACCTCATGGTAGGGTCTGTGCCCCATCATTATTTGGAGGTAGCATACCCAAGAGCTGCCCAGGGACTCCTCCGACGTGGGATATGCTTACATCCGTTACCAGCAAGGAGAAGAATGACCTAGGAAAAGGCTTTTGGCTATTTAATGTGGTATTCACACACTGGTTGAGGAGGAGCTACTCTGCATATACTAACATTTTCAGTCGATTCCCAATAGAGTGCTTGTTAACCGTGATGGAAGTTGTTGAGCTCACTCTCTGACATCGAACAGAAAATGTGCTTCTTCATGTTGGGCTTATGCCCCTGGGAAATGCCACCAGCACCTTTCTAGATTTGTGAACTAGCAGGCTGGGTGCTTGCCCTGGAGCTGGCAGCACTTCAGACTTGATCCAAGCTCAGATGAGTAGGGCAACAGGATCAACTTCCCATGAAGAGAAGAAAACCTACTTCTCCAGGAATCCCTATTCCAGACAAGGCTGTCCTACCGTTTAATTTGACTTAATCCAGTGGGGGTGGAAATGGGTCTTAATTAATTGCCTTTACTCCAGACCCAAGAGGGAAACCTGCTTTGGAACAAATTAATGCTATCGAAATCTGCAGGTTGTGAGGCCTCTGGCAGAGTTCCCTGTTTGTTAGTAGATGAGTGCAGGTTTCTAACTTTCAGCAATAGTTGGTAAGCTGGGAGCATGGGAGAGATGTTTGTGGAGACAGGAGCTTTAGGTGCTAGGTAATGATGGAGCTGGTGCCACTGGAGATGGACAGTCAAGAGAGGAGTCAAGAAGCACCTGTTTAACATTTCCAGGGAATGGTTCTTTGCCCTCCCTGCAGATGAGGCAGTGTGACAAAACCAAGTCTTTTAAGAAAATTCAACCTATTTATTCAGAGATAACTTGCAGTTCTTCCTTTCTTCTGTCTCTGTGTTTCCACTCTCCCAGCTCTGGGTGTACTGACAGGCAAATGCTTTGTAAAAAGAGGGCCATGAACACCCTATATCTCCTGTATTAGTTAGGTGTAAACACAGTCCGCTCATAAGATGCCTCAGTAGGTTTCTAAGTTTTCTCATGTCGGAATCCCTGACTTTCTATATATATCTTTAGCATTATTTTTCCCTCTTTGTTACCTCTGCAATAGTGATGAAGCCTGTGATGTTTGCCTACTTATCCAGTTTTTGGAGTTAAGCATTTCTTGTTCCAGGGAGTACTTCTTGGAAGGGCTTATTTATCTAAGTATCAATTTAATGTTCTAATTCTTAGGACTGGAGAAAATATATTTTCTGAGATATTGAGGGATTTTCTATTTGTTCTCTACTGTCATTTTAGTGGGACCTATGGAAATACAGTATTTCAAAGTGCTTAAGTGGATTTAATAACAAAGAGAGAGATTGTCCGTGAATGGTTTGATTTATGCCCCTTTGGCAATTGATTATTTTGAAGCTCTCAGCTATTCTCTATATCTCACTTACTTAGATTTAGTTAAAGAGGGGAAATAAGTGGCTATCATATGAGTAAATTCAAATTTTGCATGGATGAGAGCAAATACATACTTTCAGTTGTGTTTATACCATCTACTCACTGGAAAGCAGAGTAGACGATGTCCCGACATCTATTGGAAGTCTCAGTTCTGCATTACTAAATAAGGACTTTGAACCAAGAATATCTGACCATTGGTTAGTGCAAAGGAGTAAGTGTTCAAGAATGGGAATTACCTTTCTGTCAGGTGTCCGGAAAGCCTATTCTGAGCTTCACCTTGCGTGATACACTCCTGCAGTGTTTCATGCAAGTTCTCAAGAAGGTGCCGTTGTCTTCTGAGCTAGCTGCAGAGGCAATACCATTATACTGTTGATCCTGTATAACCATCCTAAAACACTGGTTCCTGAATTACTCAGATATCTAGAGATGGGGGACAGAAACATGGCTATTAGGTGTGCAGGAGTCATCAAAGTGAAAAAAACAGGAAAGACTGAGGGAAGTGAAGGAGAAACAGGAAAGGAGAGCACAAATGTCAACACCAGACCGTGAGCACAAGGCCTGTGGGACTGAGGACCTGACCATTAAGAGCCACTGAAGAGACTGGTGAAAAAGTGTCAGTTCAGTGGGGAAGGCAGCAGACCCATGAGAGGAGATGGAGAAGAAAACCAGATGAGAGTAGCTTGGGACAGTGTCTAGGGGTGTTAGAGCTATGTTACTGGAACAGAGAAAACCAAACAGCTGGTAGGAACTGGGCCAGACTGGGCCAAACTACATCTGTGCAGAGCCTCTGAATAACTTTTCTTTAGAAACATGTAAGTCCTGGGTTATCTCCTAAATAAATTGCGGTGGTAGTTCATCCATTCTGTATGATGGGGCCCTGGCAGTGACTCCTGTATTTGGGTTACTTAACATGCTTCGTTATGAAAAAAGTTTCACAGTTCATAGACGCCTTATTTTCTCTTCTGCAAAGAGCAGTGTTTCTTAAGTAAGTTCTTCATGTTCTCCATTATCAAAGGTTCTCATGACCTTTTTTTTTTCTTTTTTTTTTTAAGAGGCTGTAATATCTTCATTGTTTGAAAAAGAGCCTTTGAATTTTGGCAGGGACAATGCTCTGTGGCTAAAGACATGCCTTTCCCTTCTCCCATGAAATTCCCATCAGCTCTGGCTGAATTATGAACTGTTAAAGATCACCATTCCTCATTTCTCGCTTATGTTTCTCAGGAAAATGTTGGCAGCAGGTCAGAATAATAACTGAACATGAGTATTCTGCAGAGCCGGGCCCACACCACTACCAAAGCACAAAATAGCAGAGACTGCATGGAGAAATCCCAGGGTGCTAGAGGGGCAGGTGGAGATCTTGGCCATGGAAGGAAGCCTCACCTTGCCTGTCCCCAGCCTATAAATCCCTCCCTGGGCACTGATATAGACCACAGTGCATCCGCCCCCAGGTGAGGAACAGAGAAGACCCATTGCCACGGTGTCCCACCTCAAGTGGGGAATCCAACCCCATGCCTTCTCCTAGCAGTGTCCATAGACTGTGGTATTAGCCCAAGGGGTGGGCTTGGTCCCCAGTGAAGGAAAGGGTGATGATACCCTAGTTCCCAACATTATTTCTTGTGGTCATAAGATAGGAGGAAAACCATGTAGGCTGCAGGGTCAACCTCCTGGAAAAAGGGCAGGGCTAGACTGCTGGCCACAGGTGCAGCTTTGGTGAGATGCTCTAGTGCGTGTGCGTCCATCACCGGGACACGCATCTTCCCTGCCATGGACAAGAGACTGCTTCATCCATATTGCCTGATAGGCACAAGCAGATCAGTTTGCACCAATAACTGCCAAGTTGGGCAATTCCTTCCAGTCTAATCACCTCTCTCATTGCAGTTGCACGTGATAAGCACATAGGAAGGGGGTACGTGTATATTTGTACATATGCGTGCTACGTATGTCATGACAGGCATCATCATGTGAGGATCTAGAGGGTGTGGATGGCCATGTGAGCATCAGCACATGGAACCTATGCACTTCTAGGTGTCCACAAACACTGAGCCACCGCGGTGACCCTCCCCAATCAAACCTGCCCGTGTTGGCCCCCTCTTCTCCGCGTTGTCATCGTGGCCTCCACCTCTCAGCTTGGCAGACGCCACTCCTGACAGTGCCTAATCGCTTGGCTCGCCCGTGCCTGTCATTAAGTAAAGCGCTGATTATCCTGGCAGTCCCGCTAGGCCGGTCCCGGCAGATGCAGACAGACACAGAGAGAATTGAATCTCACCAAGGATGGGCTGAAAGGTCCCTCCGTCCAGTGGGCAGCTGCATCTGGTCAAACCGAAACCCAGGCTCCGCGTGTTGCTGCAGAATAGCTCGTGGCTCCGCTCTCGGCTCATTTGTCCTTATATCCTGCTGCGAATGGAATCGGGATCGCCTGCCACGATGCGGTGCGGCGTCACCCGTTCACAAGGAGATCATTGCTCGGGCTCCACGCAAGGTTTAGGGTACTGATTTGCTGCCAGGGACAAAATTCCCAATAGCATCTGCTCTCCTAATACCATAGGTTGAGGAGGAATTGCGAAGATCTGGCAGGAGGCCCCTCTCCTCTCTGCTCATTAAAGAGTGTTGAAGTGCAAAATTGCTCTTTGGTGTTTCCTGATTTCAAAGTTTTTCCTTATATCTTCCTTATATATTATATTTCCTTATATGTTATATATTCTTAATCCAGATTTTTAAAGTGGGACAGGAAAGTCATGCATCACCTTGGTAATCCCCAGGCCTGGCGGAGAAGAGTGAGGCTGAGCAGCAAGTGCAGCTTCATCTCCACTGGAGAGCTCAGCATCCCCTCCCGAACCTGCTCCTTAATTTCCCAAGCAAGCCAGAAAACACCTTCTGGGCACAAAACAGGGGGCTCTGCACGGGTCTTAGCAACTGAGCTGCAATCCTGGGACTTGACCGCGTGCGGAATAAACTTGCCCAAAACCCATCAACGCTAATTAGCTTGCACTGTGAATGGATTAAGGGAGACACCAGCTGCGGAGGGGCATTTTGATTTGGGTTGCGGCTCGGTAATTAGATGCACATAAGCCGGCTGGGGGACTGTCAGTCTCCTTTGCGGCGGGAGGAAGGAGAGCTTTTCTCTTTTTTGTGTGTGTGTGTTGTGTCCTGCCATCTATTTTGCTGTGAACCTTTGGGTGATGTAGCAGGGATCACAGGCAGTGTTCAGCGTGCACCAAAATCCTCCCCAAGCTGTGGCTGGGTGACATTGTGAATTCAGAAGTTAACTCATAATATGGCCAAGCGACACTATTCCGATTTCTGCTGTAAAATGATCCTCTTCTGCTGGCTGTTAGTGCTAACAGCAGCCCTCCCTTGCATCCGTGCCAGTCTTCCCTCTATTTACTTATCTACCACTGACATTTGGAATGAAATTTCAGGGGAATTATCTAGAAAAGTGATGTTTATGCTAGAGAAGGGTACAAAATTGAAATTATTGATGAACGTTCATGAATCTGGTGCTCTGGGCAGCTATAGTTTTCTCCTCTGTAGCTGGACTGGTCATCCTGAGCTCTCTCATGGAGAGAAATAAGCAAGTCCAGTGTGATCTGCCCATTTCAAATGTCAGTACTGGGATGAGAGGAGTCATTCTGCAACGAGTCCGTGGCGATTTGTTTGGATGAAGCTGTCTGGTTTTTAGACTTCCATTTTTAACAGATGACTCAGGAGGTAAATCCATCTTTTCCTCCCAAATCTCAAAACTTTGATGAGAGTAAAATAACCAGGCAGTAACTTTCTTTAACGTAAGGAAATGGCAGAGAGTGAAAAAGGAGCTTGGCTCTTCCTGACATGGAGCCTTTATCAGCTCCGTAAATAAAGGGCATATGCATGTAATGGCTGACTGCATCTCAGATTGCAATACCAATGTTTTAAAAGCCTACTGATGGAGCATCTGCTTATTTCATTACTCCTCCACTGTCTTTGCAGGTAAAAGTCATGCATTATACAAGATGATCTCTAGCAGGGATCTAGCAGGACCAGAGAGGGACAGTGTTTAAAAATTCTGGATGGTCCATTGCTTATCTTCACCTTCCAGGAGAGAGCAAAATAAATAATTCAGACAACAGGTGGAATCTGGGAAATAACAAAGTGTTCATAGCAAATTAATGTTGCATTTTTAAATGCAGTGCAAGTCTGGACACTGGGAGAGTATTCTGAGAACTTTTAGGCTACAAATGTTGCGTATGGTCCAGCCTAGGCTTGAGTATGTGCTGGCCTGTCATGTGTTGTTACCAGGAGTGTGGAGGGGAAGGTTCACAGAGTTTCAATCCTAGTTCCACTGAAATGAAAGGGGAAGTTTCCCTTGAGGCGCAAAATTTGGCCCAGAGGTTATAAAACAGATCTCATGGTAGAAGAAGAGTTCCTCTCTTCATGAGGGTTTTCCAGTTGGCAGCTTCCCTTGTGCCCCGTGCTGTGTCTCAACTCAACTGGGCCAACTCAAAACAAGGGATGGCAAAGTCTGGGATGTTTTAAAGCAGTATTTGCACAGAGTGTGAGCAGATTTTCTGAGGCCCAAGCCCTTGCTCCCCTTCATTCTGTTAGTTTGGATCCTTGGGCACCAGACATGTGTCTGGTGATGTTCCCTGGCCTGACTTGCAGCTCTCTTGCCTTCCTTGGCCATGAGCTTTTGGACTGACAGGAGAATGAGCTTGATGTGCTTCAGGTATGGCCTAGAATTGCTTGTAAAAGAAGGCACAATTCAAAACCTGTTTTGTCCCTGGAAAGGATGCATAATGCCATGTAAAGCCAGGGTTCAATTTTGGGCAATAAGACATAAAATCTGCATATATATTCAGCAAAGGTAATAGGATTGAACACAATAAAAAGACCTAGGGAAGTAGCTTAAGATTTTGAAGCGCAAAATGAGTTAGGGACCGAAAGACTTAGAGCTTTATAGGCTTTCTCAATTACCACCCATAGCTGAAGAAATGCTGTAAGATATTTTCTACAAGTATTCATTAGCTGTCAGGTTTTTATTAGCTCGGTTAGACTTTGTACACTTTCTCCCACCAATCCGAAGTATTTGCTCTTGACAAATATTCCAGCAAACATGTTTGCTAGCAGGCGTGTTTGTGGAGGCTGTGAATCCTGGAGAATATTCCTGAATAGTGCCTTTAATATTCCCTCTGGAAACCTGCTTCTAAGAATTGTAACATACCTCTGTTCGGAAGACAAACATCTTCATGTCCTACAGACATTTAACAGCTCATCAATTGGGAAGAGATCAAGAGGCGTTTTTAGAAAGGAATCTCAAATACATATTTTGGGGCAAACAGCAATCTGCTACTAGCTCACAAATCAACTAGCTCAACATCTCAAACGACTCTCTTTTCTGTAGTGCCCCATTTCTGAGATTTAGGCTTGCTGGCAAATTCTGAAAGCAAAACCAAATATTTTATTTGCTTTTCTCCTCAGTTTCTCTCTGTGGAAGAAAAGAAGTTTTTTTTTTTTTCCTTTTTTTTTCTTTTTCCTTTCTTTTTTTTTTTTTTAAATCAGTCTGCTTAGAATAGCTTCCACAACATTGTTTCTTACTGACTGATCTCTAAATAAGAGACTCTTGCTCTTGACTCCTACTTAGATGAATGATTTCTAAGGCTTTTCTTTTTCTGACAGCGATGAATTGGTCAATGTTTGTATTAAGCTTTCCTAAGTGCACTATTAAATGGGCAAAACTTCAACAATAAACAGGCTGACTAGCTCGGTAATAAATTGAAAAGAGGGGGAGTGTGTATTTTTAGATGGAAGAATCATCATGGAAATTGTCTGACTGCCATGCATTTGAAGAAGGGCTATGTGGAAAAACACTTCAGATGATAGGTACTAAGCATTAGCTAGAGACTGTGCTTTGGGGAAAAATAGATAAATAAATAAGCAAAGCTTCTCTGGTCAAGGCATATGTAATCCTAAGGGATGTCTAGGATCTAAGCATTCCTGCTAGTGTTAGAAGCAAAACCTTCAGGTTTTCTGTAGAATTCCTTGAAGTTACCTCTGTCATCATGTCTAGCAGGTCTTTCTTCTGCAAACCCAAAAGGTATGGGCATGAAAAAAATGCAAATAAAACAAAAGGGACTATCACAGGTTTCTCTGTTGTTTTGCCCAGAATCACTGATGGAATTAAAAAATTAGTGAGGACAAAAGCACCTCCAATTTCCTTTATTTTTTACCATGTCCAGAGGACCAGCATAGCGTCTCATGCTCTCTTGGGACCAGATTCATGAATGATTATTTCCACTGAGGACATGAATTTATGTGGTTTCCATTGACCAGTGAGCAAGTGGAACCTCAGTACAGGGAGAAATTCAAGTTTTAAAATTTCAGACGGTCAGAAATGAGAGCACACGGGCAACCCCAAGCAGTGATCCCGAGTTTCAGCATAGGCCACCACTTGATCCAGTTCCAGCGTGAGGTTTTGGGTATCCACCTTGCCAGTTGCCGACCCTTGTTGAGCTCATGCCACCTTCGCCCGGCTGCACGGACGCGATAGGAGCCTCTGTCTCGCAGGGGGCATTAAGAAGCTTAATTCATTAGTGTTTGCAAAGTGTTTCAAGATCCTCAGTTGGAAGGCTCAATCAGTAGACAAAGTATTGCTAATTGCCGGCTTACCCTACCCTTGCGGAATACAGCAAAAATGTTTGGTTGGGTGTTTTTCGTCCTTTGCATTCAGCTGGCAAGGAAAAAGAGGCTAATTTATTCAGCCCTTTCCACTTTCTGAATTTCCCGCAGTACTGCAGTGATGTCGTGCTCGAGTTTCTAGTTAATTTTTTGTTGACGTTGCGGAAGGTATTGGGAGTCAAAATAAGTTGTGTAAGCAGTGCTGTTTATATTTGTAAGCTATGTTATTCATCTGCATTTTTGTGTAAAGCCCTATCCTTTCGAGCCAAGCTCTCTGATAGGTTTCTTTGGAAATTAAGCGTAAAAAAATCCAAGAGGTAAACAAAAACTTACTTAGTGCTCTTTGCTCTTTAAAATACACTTTTTTTTTTTTTTTTTTTTTTTTGAAACCACAACATTAAAAAGTAACACGTAGCCCTTTCCCACTAAGTGAAGTCCTCATCTGGTATAAATTGGCCCAGTTCTATTCAAGTTAGGGCAAATCTATATTAACTTGCTCTGTCTGAGGCATCAGCCCTGCAACTTTATTGGGAAGAGAAAATTTTGCACAGGGCGGATTTTGGGGATGGACAGAAGGTTTTGCTGTGCGACTTGGTTATGTGTCTAGGCTTAGTGCGGTGGGAAACTGTCTATTTGACATCTGCAGCATACACAGCGAGTGCTTTGGCTGTTAGAATTAATGCCTTTTGAATTCAGAGGCTGTTTACTTTCAGCTTGAACATGGATTTGCTCTCAGCCTCAAGGGGAAATCCACCACAGAAAGTAATAGGACCAGCCATCTGTCCAGGGAGGCATGAGAATTCCTACTTGTGAAAACCAGTAATGGAGACTGGGGACAAGTTCACCCCATATCTGATCCCTGGGAAACCAACTGGGATGCTCCTAAGATTTCAGGCCCGGAGCCCAATCCCTCAGATGCTGCGTGAGCAAGGGGAGATTTGGAAGAAATGACCTGTAAAATGAATCTGGTTGATAACCCTTTCCAATGGCTGCTTCTGCAAACATGCATTACTGCAGTGCTTTCCTCCTCTGCTCTGATTTACTACCGGTTTTGGCGAAGGGGCCATGCACCTGCGAAGCATCGTGCGAAATCATAGCTAGAGCCTGGAGTCTTGTGGGACCCGTAAACAGCACGAATGAATGGGAACCTCAGTCCCCCTTCAGTGTTTCCTGCACGGAAGTATCAATCCATGTGTTAGTCATGGATGGAGAATGGTGTTAGAGCCAGAGAGATCAGGCCACTCTCTCGAAAAAGCTCAACACCAGATTTCTCAACTGTTCAGCACTCTTGAAAAGGTCCAAATTTTATTTTTTTCCTTTCTTTGAAGCCAAAGTTCAAGCTATTTCTTCCTCCTGTGACCTTAGTTAAGGAGCCAAAGAGAGACAGGTTTTCAAAACATGGTCAGCATCCTGCAGCTCCTGGTGGGGCGTGATGAACCACTCTTGCCAAGAGCACACAGCATGTGACGGGTAACGGAGCTGCTCCCGATATACACATGTGTACACCAGTGGAGAATGGGACCTCCTGGATGTAGCTGAACCTCTACCTCTAACAAGAACCATAAACTTCAGTGAGAAAATTCTTAAATGGTAAATAGGTGCATCTACTATGCCATGCTGTTTGAAAGACCAAACCCTTGCTTTGAAAGTCTCTTTATTAAAAGCTATAGGCCAGATCTTTTCCACTGACTTCATCACTCATCTCCACCAACTTGGGTAGAGTTATCCTGATCTGCATCAGCTAAAGACCTGGGAATTAGGAGGGAACACCATCTGGTCTTCAAAATTCTTGAAGACCATTCATTCATTCTTGAGGATGCATCCAGGTGACATGTGCTGTTATTTTTCTTGGGATGAATAGTCCAGGGACATAGGATTTGTGACAACATCCTTAAAACCACACGCCTTGGCCTGATTCTGATCAGACTTACACAGTCATAAGCCAGAAGTGACACTGCTTGAGATATCCTGCTATAAATCCAGCCAGAGCCCTGGAACTACGCTGTTTGTCTAGAGGACTTAGGCAAAACATTCTGCTTTCATCCCAACAGCACCATCTCTGGGCTATTTTACCTCAGTTACACTCTGATTTAAGAAAACTGAAGGGCATCATATTGCACACAGACTGTTTCCTCCCTTCCTCTTCCATCAAGTTGCGGCTACTGCAGATGTGATGAGTTCCAAGATTGGGGTGGGGAGCAAGTATCTCTTCAAAGACTTCAGTTTGTTTATTGATTCAATAGTATTTACAGACTAATAACCACCTAAGGCTAACAGGCTCATTTTAACTGGAAATGCTGTGATCCTGCATGTTATCTACAGCAAGAAAAGACAACTTATGGATAAGTAGTCTACTTAAGATGAGAGAAATCAAGGCTTGCAGTCCTCTCCTAGGGAAGCCAGTTTATTTTTCTGCCAGTTTGCAGGGAGTTTTCTTCTCTTTTAAAGTTTTCCACAGAATTGCAAGATCATTTTTTTTCCTTATTTCCCCCATATGCGTGCAGTCATGAGAACCAGGATTGCCTGAAATTAAATAAGCACAGTCCAACTTTTTAGTCAAAGGCTTTGCGGTCTTAGGTTTTACTTGGAACCAGAAGCAGAAGAGCCCAAAAAACACTGCATAAAAGAAGGAGAAAGCTGTTTTCTTGGTATTTTTGGCACGAGCAACTGCTCCGAAAGATACTGGAAGTCATGGGAGGAGGATCTGTTCTCAAGACATTCCCAGCTCTGCTCTGAAGGCTGAGGGCTTTAGATAAGCATCTGCATGTGCAGATCCTTGTCCAAAACAAACTGCTCAGCCTTTTGTAGCTCACCCGTCACTAATAGCCATTTCCACTGTGCGCTTGTGCGCGTGCGGAGGCAGCTCGGAGGCATCCTGAGATCAGGAGCTTTTACTCTTCTGTAACGTTTGAATGGCCTGTAGAGCAAGATCTGCTCACTGGCAGGAGAAGGCGAAGGAAGAAGGTGGTAAAGTGCCCTGCACCTCTGACGCCAAAGGTCTTCCAGTCTTCAGCCCAACAGCGCACGTCAAGACAGCTTCATTCCTGCATTTTGCAGGATTTCACCCTCTTTCCAGGGACTGAGGGCCCTTCCCAGCGCTGGTGACAGAGACGGAGACGTCAGCTCCGTGTCGGCAAGCGTTTAGCCCCTCAGCTGGGGCCTGAACTCTGCGCAGCGGAGCGTGGCGCTGGGTCACTGCACTAAAGCAGGCCAGATCGATCCAAAGTACTCACTCGCTCCAGCGGTGAAGACATCAGAAGCCGGTGGATTTTCTTTATTATTATTTTTAAAATCTCTACTAGTTTACATGGCCCTGAATTTTTCCTGGAAAGGATCACGGCAGAGTGTATGTTTACTGTCATAGCCCCGCAAAGCGACACAATATTTGGATGCTGGCTGCCCGTGGGGGCTGTAGCACAGGTCAGTGGAGACTTTGGAGCTGTTACAGCAAGCGAGGGAGCGTGTGCGGACGGAACGCACCGCATATTGTGTGAAATTATCGGCTCTAAAGACCCGAGCGATTGTGACTGCCAAGAGTTAATGTGCTTAGAAAGAAGATGCTAAAATATTCTTTCCCACTCCAGTTTGCAGCCGAGAACTTGTTAGTCTGTAATATCTTTTATTTATAGTGCCTTCTAGCTCCAAGGAGCTGCAAGTGCCTTCTTGCTGGGAGTCACTGTGGTAAACTACAAATGCCTCCAGGCAGGGAGGCTTCTTTCCCAGGTCTTTCTGGGTCTGCTTTGCCATGGACATGCCTGGAGGGACCCTGTCCTCCTAGCCAGTCACCAGCTCCTCAAGGTTGGAGAGAAGGGCAGATGAGCCAAGAGAGAAAAGCATTGTGTAAATGGGATAGGAGGGAAGATTTGGACTCTGATGGTTACCAGCAAAGGAAGTAGCTTTTCCTGGGAGCAGACGGGGTTAATAAAGCATTGCCAGCGCTGGATGATATTCTTAAGGAAAAGGCCTAGGAGAGCAAAGCCAGCAGCCAGAAGGAGGGATTTGGCTACCCAGTGTGGATATTGCTCCTTCCCCTGGACTCCCTGAGCATGTGCAGCCCCACAAGCCCCAAACTTTCTGCTGCATGGCCCGTGGCATCCACGATGTGGGTAACTGCAGCAGCCCTGTCTCTAGTCCCAAGCAGGCACCAAATCCCTGCGATGGAGGTGCCCCTAAGGGTGACAAGTCCTCATGGAGGAGGATTGAGGTCAACGAGTCCCCGTGGAGGAGGCGCCCCTAAAGGTGATAAATCTCCGTGGAGGAGGGGCTCCTAAGGGCTCATGCCCAAGATTTGGCCCAAGTGCTCCACACACATCCCTTAGTGAGGTGGGTCATACGCTCTGCCCCATAGCAGCACCCATGGCTGCAGGATCGGCCCCTCCGTGGTCACCCAGAGCTCCGGTCCCCGACTGCCTCGCGTGAGCAGGCCGGGGGAGCAGAAATGGGCCCAGCTGATGGGTTTGCGACTGCAGCCTGCAGATTCTGCTTCATCTGCCGCCAGGCCCGGCTTTGCCAAGATACATATTAGGCAGCTGCTCGGGACACTGCTGTTTTGTCTGTACCACCCCGGGCATGCTGTGTGTCTGCCTTGGGGCCACCACTGTGACCCCAGTCTCTAGCCCGTTGCTCTGCTCTTCCCGAGTGCCCGGCACCTCTTATAAAGGCGAGAACTGGATGGGGGCTTTTTTTCTGGGGAAGATATTGCTGTATGGAGCAGCAGGCCTGGTGCATGGCACATGCCCGTCTGGTTTGTAGCCATCCAGCTCCACTGGCTTCCAAGGAGTCCTCCTTCCACCAAGATGTCCTCCTGCCTTATCCATCCCAGGCTACCTCCAGCATCAGTGGCATCATTATTTTATATATGCGTTTAATATATTTATATTTAGTTGTACATATATGTACATTTTATTTATTTTTTTATATATACTTTTTTTTTTTCTTTTTTGTGCCAGTCTTTCCTGCGGCAGCCAGGCATGCTCCACTTGTCGCCTCCACCTCTTCTCCACCTCCCCTTGCCCAACCAACCCTTTCTCCTCCCTCTATGTTGCCGTCTTGCAGCGCATCCCTCTGTTTATCCCTCTTTTGGAGAAAAGTGTGTGTATGTTGTGGGCACAATATCTTTTTTTTATATCTGTTTTTTTTCCTCCTCTTGGTCCACTGAGTGTCGCATCACGTCTCCATCCCTTCGCCAGAGGTGCTGTCATTCCCACATGTGTTGCTTTGCATTTGGGGGTGGGAGGGAGTCCCGTGGACAGGGTAAGAGGGAGAACAGGGGAAATAATAAAATAAAAGAGAGATGAAACAGCAGGGAGGGGATAAATATTGGGGAGAGGGAGGGTTTGGAGAGGAGAGAAAAACAAATCAAAACTGGTGCCAGGCAGGAACTGGCAGCTGCTTGCTGGCATAACAGACTGAACAGGAGTTGGTGGAAGTGCCCTGTGTTTGGGTTCCTTAAAAAGCAAAAAAAAAAAATACATCCTCCCTCCTTCTTTATTCCGCCTCTCTTTGTCGCCTGCACCCGCCAGCCCAAGCTGGACCCCGGGTACCTTGCAGGAAGTTTGTGCATGAGGAGATGCCGAGGGATGTCCATGGAACGTGTCCCATGCGATGCCCTCGCAGCACGCTGGGGCTGCCGGAGCCTCTGGGGCTTCACACGGGGGTCGCGGTGGCTCCCTGCTGTGCAGGGGTGTCAGCGCATGGGCAAATATGGCCTGATTATTATTATTATTAGTTGTTATTATTATTATTATTATTACTATTATTATTATTACTGTTGTTGTTGTTATATATTGTTTTCATATGCAATGGGAGGAGGTGTAGGAGGAAGGTTACAACGCTTGGCTGGAAAAATTTAGTGGAGCACAAAGGCAAGAGCTATGGAAAAGGGTGGCGGGAGGGGGAAGGAGGCTACGACCTGGCTGCTGTGGAGGTGGCGAGAGATTTATGTTTGCTGGGGGGGGTTTGCTTGGGAGGGTGCAGGAGGAAGGAGGCGAGGCGGGGGGTTACGCTGAAGCACAGAGGGTCGTTTTATTTCATTTCGTTTGTTTTTATTTTATCCTTTCTCCTCCTCCTGCTGCTCGGAGGGGAAGGGAAGACAAAAAGCTGAACCGGTGCCAAGAAGGAGCTGCAGCACCTCGCGAGCGGCATTCTGCGCCGCGCTAATATTTTGCACCAGGCCGGCTCTCGAGGAACGTGCCGGGAATGCAAATGGCTCCGGCCATGGGGCCGCCTTCGAGCCCCGGCCCCCTACACCGAGTCAGGCGCCCACGCTTAGGGATTCCAGGATGGGGACAGGGGATCCTGCTGGGTGGCTTTGCACTGGCCGAAATCCGCCAGGATGCACTGAGCATCGCCACCGTCTTGCCTGCTTTTGCACCCCATTTTGTACCCCTTGCCCACCTTGTGTTTGACACTGCAAACCTTAACATGCCCAAAGATGTCTGTCCAGTGGGATGCTTAGGCCTGCTGCATCGGGCATTGCTTGGGGAAGGGGGGAGAGGAGGAAGAGGAGGGCAGGAGGGGACCTTCAGCCCCTCACAGCCCCTCTCCTAAGCGGCCACTGCAGCAAAGCTACCTGGTCAGAAATGCTGATTAAAAATCTTGTGGATTGAAAGCAGGTAATGGAGAAGGAGGGTGGTATGCTGAACCCCTGCCCACTCTTCCCTTTGTCTCCATATTGGGGAGGGTATTTACTTTTATTTTTTTTTATCCCCTTCCTACGGAGGAAAGGAAGATTTGATTCCCATGGAGTTTTCTGATTGCTTTCCCATTGCTGCTCCTTCCCCGCCTCCCTGCTGTCCTCCTCCTCCTCCTCCTCCTCTCTCCATACCCAGCAGGCTGCTCTCATGGCTCCGGAGCCTGATGCAAGGTGACTTGGAGGACGCAGAGAGCTCGGCAAGGTGCAGTGCGGCCGGCGCTGTGTTCCCTTCCCTGCCCGCGCGCCGTGGGAGGGGGCACCGGGCGGCCGCGGTTTGCATTGCAAAAAGCCCTTTTCCTCCAAAGCTTGCCTGGAAAAAGAAAAAAAAAAGAAATATATACACACATATGTATTATTATTATATATGTATATTTATGGGTGAAGCTTTGACAGCGGTGCACAAGGCTGCTTAATTCACAGGGGCTGACGTTTTGCTGTGATCATCTGGTTTTGCACCGTGGTGGTCCTCTCTTCCCTCCATTTTGTCCTGGCTATAGCATCAAAGATGCATGATTTTTTTTTTTTCAATTTGTGTTTTTTGTTTTGGAGGGGGGCTCCCCATTTTAATATGCAAAATGCAAATGCAAAACTTGGAGGTGAATGCTAAGCTCCCTGCGGCCCCTCGCACATACTTCTTCTTGCATCACATCAGAGCTTAAAGTTTTACATAGATTGGAGCCTGAGAGGTAAAACCCTCACTTTGGGTTCTGAGCATAGGCCTAGGTGCTCCTTCTTCAGCTTTCTCGAGTCGCTTCAAGAAGACTTTTTCTAAGCCTGGCATTAGCTCGCTGGGACTTAGAAGCTGGTAGCTTGGCCCAGTTTGTGTCCCCTGGGGTGGCATGACCCTTCCAACCTCTCTCTCACCTGAAAACCTTGGGTATAACCAGAATAGTAGTAGCTGAAGCTGGGAGAGGAGATGCTCTTGCCTCTTCCAGCTCTTCTTGCTGTGTCAGAAGGGAGAGAGATGAAGTGCTTAGCCTGAGAAGCCTTGGGAAGATTGAGAAAACCATGGCAAATGTTCACGAGAGGGTTGGTCAGATGACTCGGAGTAATCGTCATGCTGTAGCTTCCAGAGTCTCCCACCCCTCTTGGCAAATACAGAGCTGGTGTTTGTGTGCACGCACACGTGCCCTTGCCGCCTGCTTTGCAGCTCCCTCTCTGGACATGCTGAGATGAACTGCCATCCTCACCCCGGGCACACCATGCAGACCTTGCCTGAATTTCCCAGAAACTCTTTACTGATGGTTTTGGCTGCTGCTGCCTCTCAGCCTCCTCTTTTTAACCCGAGCTCCCTGCCCACTGAATGCCAACCCCTAAAATGAGTGCCGGCCGTGGGCATCGAAGGCCACATCAAAGTGAGCAGAGACCCTGCCAGCTCTCCTAACCCCTCATGCACCTGCACGGGATGCGGTTCACCCTTTTAGATGTGGAGCCAACTGGTATTTACTGCTGATTTAAGCCTCTTAATACTCCACTGACCAAATAATAATCCTCCCTACAAAATTACAATGAGGATCTCAAAGATGTGGACAAACACGAAGGTAAACCGCGGGCCTCCAGCAAAGGAGCATTGCGTTGCTTGTTGTCCAAGAAGGTAGAGTGAGGCCAGCACATGAAGTCACCTTCCTACTACTTGCTATTTCAGAAACCAGCTCCCTTTCATTTCCTTGATGTCTTGGAAAGGACATGAGGGAAAAAGGGGACTTGTGTACGTCCGTTAGGTTCCAACCATGTTGAGATACCTCTTTATCTTGGGATGAAGATGCTTCTCCTGTATTCTGAGCAGTCCAAGTGAGCCATCTAGACAGCATGAACATACTTCCCAACAAGTATTGTAACATACTGACTGCAGCTGAATATTTTTGTCTCTATTTTTCCCCATAGCAAATAGGTGTTTTGGGGTGTATTCCCTCAGCTGTGATGTCTGGTGGATCTCAAGTTTCTTCTTTCAGACTCCTTTTTAGCACTGTATAATGAGAAATGTTGCCTGCTTTGGATTGGTATGAGATGACTAGTGTCTGGAATGGTTAATCTGGAAAAGTCTTGGAAGGCCATCTTCTCCCCAGCCTTTCTCCTCTTATTTATTTATTTATTTATTTATTTATTTATTTATTTATTTATTTATTTATTGGATCAGTGGCCTCAAATTTCTGTAATCTAAATGGGCAAATGCTTTTCAGTCACGGTCCAGTAGCTGGGTTAATCTCAGACCCCTGGAGTGGCAGATGGCTGATTTGTTGCTGATTCGAGTTGCAGAACACCGTGCCACCTATTATCTTTGCACAGGCTGCTGCTTAAAAGGATGCCTTGGGCTAAACCAGTGAAAAGCAAAGCAAAGCAAATGATGATCTGCATCAGCACAGGTGAAAATGTAAAATATTTCACCTTTGTGCAAAGGGCTCAAAAAGGTGGACAAGGAGGGGAAAGGAGGTGAGAAGGGAGAAGGGGTGAGGGAATGATCTTGTTTTCATACCAGAAGGGCTGAAGCAGAGGACAGGGAGGATTTGCCACGGTCGTGATGCTGAATCACTGCCACTTACCCTGTCTTAAATGGTTTTTGAAATGCGATAATCCTGGACTTTGATCCTTAAACAAAACAAACCGATTGGCATCGTGTGGCACCTTCCTGTTCTTCCCAAGTCTTTCCAGAACAAGTTGTCATGGGAATGCATGACTCAACTCCCTGTGCCATGGCCCCTTCTCTGCCACTGCTATTGGGGATGAGAAACCTCATGGAGAACCTGAGGGGACCTTCCAAAAGGGAGGCAGATGGGTGCCAACACCGGCACTGCTTCCTTGTCAGACCATGGTGGACATGCTGGAGTTCGGTGGGAGGAAGAAGGTGGGATGCAATGGCAAAAGGCAGAAAAAAACCTGTGGCTGCTTGTGACTGTTTTCTGCTCCCCTAACCAAGACTCTTTTCTCTTTGCCCTGGGCATGGTTACAGAATCAGATGAAGAACTTGGGAAGAGAGTGTGGGTTCCCCGTGCAGAATCCAGTGCCGAAATCTATAAGCAAGGTAAGACCAGAGATGATGGCTGGGAATGTTTGGCTTTCTTCCTTTTCCCACTCCAAATCCATTACTGCGGTAGTCAACACAAAATTTAGGATGTGCCGTTGGTATTCCAAGAGTGAAGGGTCTGAGAAGATCTGAGAAGGTCTGAGAAGTTAAATAGTACTTCTTAATGCCTGCCACTAGGATTACTTTGTTTTTAGAAGAGTTTATGTTGTATCCAAATGATACAGCAGCTCCTCAAGGTGCCTTTGACTCTGAAGGCTCTCCTCTTCATCTTCACTGTCTTCACTTGGCATCACCCCCTGTTAAGAAGACATTATCTGGTTCCCTTTGTTCAGAAAAGAGAAGTCCTGGGCTGCTAACCTTATTCCAGATTGCACAAGTTTCTCCATTTCCAAGTTTCCAATGGAAATAGGAGGAGAAATGCCAAAGCAACAAGCAGCCTAAGAAAAAAAAAAAAAAAAAAAAAAAAAAAAAAAACAGAATGATGCCAGAGAAAGCCCTGTGAAGGTTAGGACAGGCTAATTTTGAAGGAGTGTCACCTAGGCAATCCAGAATTCTTTAAAAGCCCATTAAAAAGATAATGTTACTGTGTTTTTTCATATGCAGATAAAATAGAGAGGGATCTGTACTGGTTTTGTTTGGATTTCTTCCTCTTAGGATGTGGGGAAGGGTGAAAGTTTGGTGCGGGGCTGTTTTAGTTATGTCTTGCTTTTGAATATTTAGCTCAGTCTGGACCAGCATGCTTTCCAGGGCTTTCTGTTCATTTTATTTTACAGGAGAAAAAAAAAAAAGCCTGATGTTTTAAACATGGATACAGAAAATACCCTTTATTTCAGAATTTCTCTCCAAACACATAACTCCCTTCCATCTTCAATTGTCCTGCCTCATTCTTTTACTCCCATCATTCCCAAAGTCAGCAAACTTAAACATATAATTGTATGCCATTTTCTGTTGGGACAAACTTTAATGATTGCTTGAAGGTCTTTTTTTTTTCCTTTTTTTCCCCCCCTTTTTCTCCCCCCGCTGCCTGCCAGATGAGAGGCGTTATTTAGTTTCCCTGCAAAAAGCCAGTTCCCTGTGCAGTGATTTTGTTTATGATAATTTACTTGCCTGTTCCCTTCCAGGAATTGTCACTGCCTTCCAGAAGGGAGGTTAGCGCTGGTCCCCTCGCAGTGATAATTATAATCAGACCTGTCAGCCTTCACACAGTCTACGCTTATCACTTGCATTTAGGAGGATTTTTCCTGAAGCCTATTACCACTGCTGCTTCTTAGGGAAAAATAGTCATGATTTTCCGGCTAATCTTTGATGGCTCTCAGCTTTGAAAGCCAGGCGAGTAGCAAAACGACTGCCAGTTGCAGTCAGAGTAGAGAGCTCTGCATCTAGGGGAAAAAAAAAGGGGAGAGGGAATTGAGGAAAAACTGGTGGGGTTTTGGCAAGTCCTCAGCTGTTCAGGGGGCTCAGTGCAGTTGGGCTTTTCCCAACCATCCAGGGAACCACCACAGTCGCTAATGGATTCATTGGCACTGGAGTATAAACCTGACCTGTTGAAGTCCTTCCTTCTGGGCCAAAGTGGTTGTTTCTGTTAGGATGTGATTCAGTGTTTTTTTTCCCTGTCATCCAATGGACCATGTTTGCAAATGGTCCATCCCTATGTTCCTCCTCACAAGTCACAATTTTCTAGACTTCTCCTTTTTTCATTCTATTTGTCCTATTATTAAACAATCTGTCTCTCTGCTGGGTTTGCTAACTTAAAAAAAAAAAAAAGGTAAATATATAGCATTTCACTCTATCACCATGCTCTTATTAATGTTCTCATGCTCCCTTGATTTTGACAGACCTAGAGGACAGTGAGGACTTCACAGGTTCTGCCCCAAAAGAAATGTCAGGACAGCGAGAACTCTAGTGCTGTCTGTGATCATGTATTCACAGTGTGCAGGGATATGATTTGCCTTCCTTTTATTTAAATTCACCAAGAACTAGCGATTTATTTATCAGATGTCACTCCCTGAAGGAAGATAAATGCCATATAGCAAAGGCTTCATCTATTATACAAATAGATTTGAAGGCTGCTTCTATTGCATTTCTCTGGCTGCTGTATGGGAGTGAAAAAGCCTGCGGCTGAGCAGGGGCAGAATGATACTTAGCAGCAGCATCTTATGACCTTTTGATCAGCTGAGATCTCAAGCCATATTAGTGGACAGATTATGATGTGATGGAAAGAGGTCCAGGAATAGCCTTTTTATCGTGAGAGCCTTCCTGCAAATATCCTCCTTCAGTATATTCAGGTGGTTAATCACTGGGGCCTGGAGGATGATTTTCAAACAAGGAGGTGAATTATTGACACGGACAACCCAAACATGTTTGAGTGTGCCAGCTCCGTTTGGGAAGTGCAGCTCCTGGATTTTCCCTGGTACTCTCCTATCCTCCTCTTTCTATTTGGAATATGGGTGACATTGCAATATTTTGTAGCACTAATTACCACATTTTGGCAGAAAGCTCTGCAGAAAATGGACCCAGACTCCTTGGACTGCACAGGAGCTGCAGTCCCTGAATCCAAGAGATGCACATGGTGAATATGGATATTTGTTTAAAAAGGGAAATGCTCACATGGAAATGCCTGTGTAGCATTTTTCTGATAATAACAAGAATGTTTCAACCTGTCTGAACACTGTTTAGAGAAAATATAGGCTTTAAAAATTGGACAGTTCTGGTTGATTGATAGGAATGTTTTTTATGGAGTCTCAAATCCTGTCAAGCAGAAGCCAGCCTACCTTTTGCATTGACCTTGCCCACCCGCCTATGCTTAAACTTTGTTGTAGGTTCAAATTAACCTCCTCTTTACCTTAATGATCAATATGAATTTTCAGTCCCCTTGAAAAATGGATGTAAAAGAACATTCTTTCATTGCCAAGTCTGCACTTCAGTGATGGCTGAGCTCAGTTTCAGCTGCCAGAGCCACTTCTGTTGAGGACAGACACACTGCTGCTCGTGCATCCTGCGCTAAGTGGCTTCAGGTGCACGTGAGCATGCAAACATCAGCCCGTGCCTCTTGGGTACCTGCTTGCATGGAGATATCTGAGTTACAAGGTGTCATGTTATGTTCCGTGCAAAAGCTCAAAGAGCTGATTAGTTGCCCAGAGCAAATCCCAAATGGATGGGGCTGCAAATGGGGATGCTGGTGCACCGGGTCTGCAGAACAATAGCCACCACAGCCCTCTGGAAGCTCTTTGAAAATACGAAGGTTATGGAGGTGGAGAAAACGCACAGCAGGACATTGGCTCCTGTTATCTCCCCCAGCCTCTTCAATCAGGTGCCTGCTGGGCTTCCCACTCCTCCTGCCTTTTGCACTAGATCATAGGATCGTAAGACATTAGACTGCTGGCATTAAGTCATCCTCCTGGCATTATTTCTCCCTGAGTCAGGAAGTTGCAAAGAAATATTGAAACGAGGAGCACACATGATGCTTTCAACTGCATCTGGCTACAGAGGCATCCAAGGAGGGATTACAAGGATGCACCAGGTGCCTGACATGGTGTTTCCATCACCTTTCCCTTAGGAAATGCAGGGGTTTTGTTGACAGATGACACTGGGAGGCTCACGAGAAAAGTGGTTCAAAGATGCAGGTTCCTTTTCCATCAGGATATGGGAGCTGCTCACATTGCTGGCCCTTCTGCCAGGTGTGCCTGGTCTGTACACGCTTCCTCTCACAGTGAGCACTTGTGTTCAGTGCCTTATGGTGCACAGGGACTGTGGAAATGGGCTCAGCTGCTCTGAGCCCTTGTCTGGCAGCAAAGTCTATGTAGGACGGAGATGCAGGTTCCTCCAGTGTCGTGTGGTTGAAGCGCGTGGTGGCTGTTTGTGGCAGGACATCTGTTTTGGGCCTTGCAATGTTAAGCTTCATGTGTTGAATATGGTGTGAAAATGTGCAGAGAGCAGTTAGTTACTTTCTGCTCTCTTACTGAGTAGGACTGATATGAAACAGTGAAAGAGTATTGTTATAACTAAATTTAGAGTCATACAAGTCTCTTCATATCAACGGAAAGTGGTGATCTTGGGCAGGAGAAGGGGAAGATGGACATTTACGCCATTCAGATATCTAGGTTTATATCTGGTTTATGGGTGTAAGTTGAAACATAGGAAGTTTAATCTCCATATGAAGAAGAACTTCTTTCCTATGAGAGTGCCAGAGCTCTGGAACAGGCTGCCCAGAGAGGCTGTGGAGGCTCCTTCTCTGGAGATCTTCAAACCCGCCTGGATGCCACCCTGTGCCCCTGCTCTGGGTGTCCCTGCTGGAGCAGGGGTTGGACTAGATGCTCTGGTCCCTTCCAACCCTAAGCATTCTGTGATTCTGTGGCTTAGGCCAATTAAATAATGTCTGGGAATGTTGCTTGGCATGGGAGCGTGGCTGGGTATACTCAAACTACTAGTCCAGTTCTTGGCTCTCTTTTGGATCATGACAACTAACACACTCCTAAACCGTTCCTGAGCGTGGATTAGTGTTCATCCCAGGAAGTTGTTTGCATTTAGCCACTCTGTTAGGGAAGCTAAGCCATGGGTTGCTAGCAGAGATAGGAACCATCTGTGCCAGTTGGCCTCTATGCCTAGGAACATTTCCGGGCATGTTTAATTTATTAGTGGCTGGAGAGGCTCAGGCCCAACTGAGAAACTGAACTCCGTCCTCCTAAACTCCATTAGTCATCAACGGAGAGAGGAGGGCACCATCCCAGGTTGGCTGAGGCTGTCTAGATCCTGACCTGTATAAATGGGTCAAAAATACAGGCAAGGCTCGAAGTGCCGATAGCAGAAATTCAACCATAATATTGTTATCCTGGGAGAGACTATATTTCTATTTTGTTGAGCATCTCTGACAGCAAGCAACATCAGAGAGTGCAGAATTAGTTGTGAAATTCCATCAGTACCTAACTGGAAGGAACACATCAGAATAAGGGGAAATACTTCACCAGGTCTTCTCAGCAGACCTCTAGCCAGTGCGTCTCTTAGCTCTAGTTTTGCCTCTTGTACATAGTAATGTGGCATGGCCAATGGGGAACTAGTGGATGGAAATAAGTGTTTTTCCTGGATGATCCCCCTTCACTGTCTTCCCCCATTTGTAGAGCCCAGCTCGTGTGTCTTTCCATCAATACATGCTCTAGTGAAGGTGTGTCTCTTGCATATTTATTAGTTTTCTCCCTGTCTCTCCTGCCTGTTCATTCAGAGGAATTATTTTTCTGGCTACAGTGAGAACCACCCATTATTTTTCTTCACAGAAAAAAAAAAATCTCCCTCACCATAGGGCTCCCATTTCAATTGTTTCCAGGCAGGAGTCTGACATTTTCTATGATTCCATTTTAACGGTTTGGTGGTTGATAGTTAAATATGTCCGCGGGAGACAATTGCAAACTTAGATGTAATAAAATGTCTCATGGAAGTACCTAATGCTATGTCTTTTAAATACAAGCAAGCCCTTTATTAGATGAATAAAGTTTTATTTCAGTTTGGCCCTCTCCGAATGTATCTATTTTTCACACAAAATCAAAAGCTCAGGGGAAAAAAAATAACTTTAATTTTGACTATTGCCACCAAAATAAAATGTTTTATTACCTCTTCTTTTGCTGTAATCAGTTAAATCATAAGATGGTCGGATATAATAAATGGAAATGTTTTGTGTAAACATATCAAACAAAACCTTTTCCTTTCAAATATCTCAAGTGTTTGGTCACAGTGGAGCTGAAATTATTGATTGAATGTGGCACATATTTGGAAACATGACCTTAATCTGTACGTTTCTATGAAGAAGACATTTTCCCTAGGTATTTCAGCAAGTCAGATAAGTAAATTATATTTTTGACATCTTAAAAATGTTCTATTTTAGACAAAGTAATATCCCAGTTGTGTCACTGAAACTCAATGCCCTGTGTTGCTTGTTAACAGCTACACATTTATTGTTTTGGTGTCCCAGTTTGCTTTCAAGTATCAATGCACTGCTACAGACCAAATAATCAATAGTTCTGTCAGTTGAGTATGCCCTGGAAATATAATATTACTGTTAGCATTGATCTACAGAGCAGAAATCAAGGCATCAAACTTTGCAGTTGCTTGCGCCCTGATTTTTGCCTGCAGAGCAACCGGCTTGTAAATCTCTGCAGCACATTCCCCTCTGGGGCCCAGTGTTTCCTACACATCCTTCTTCCCTCTACGATAATGGACATGGACATAGACACAAGGGTGTCAGTGCACACGTGGCTTGCAGATACGATGCATGTAGCTTCATTCAAGGCATCTGTGATTTCCAGGTGCAGCACATCATCTTCCAAGAATGCCTGTAAAATCAAGATGCACTGACTCTAGTATCCCCTGTCTAACTGTATCTGGGCATTTTTCAGAGAGACATGAGCTTATCCTCACCTCATTCACAATTCTAAAGATCATGGGTGCCAAACATCTTTCTTTTTGCCTTCCAAACAGAGAGAGGATGTGCAAAAGGTCAATGCTGTAGCCATCCAACAAGTCAGATATAACTACGGCCTTGTCATTATAGTCTCTGAGCAGCTGATGATCTTCAAGATATTTATCAGTACCTATATAGATATGTTTATCTCACAGGAATTTGCAGGATTGCTGAGTTTGGAAGGAACCTCTAGAGATCATCTAGTCCAATCCCCTGCTCCAGCAGGGACACCTACAGGGCATAGCACAGGGTGGCATCGAGGTAGGTTTGAAGATCTCCAGAGGAGACTCCACAGCCTCTCTGGGCAGCCTGTGCCAGGGCTCTGTCACCCGCACAGTGAAGAAGTTCTTCCTCACATGGAAATGGAACTTCCTGTCTTTCAATTTACACCTATTACCCCTTGTCCTATAATGTTTTCTGAGGTTAAGAAACGCTCTTATTGCCAGGTGGAAGGATTCTGAGCACAGCTCCATGACAAGGAGTGACCTACTCTAAATTGAATGTCTTCCCCTCTGCTCAGAGTAGCAGCCCAGCCAGAAGACCAAGAAATGCTCTTATGTGTTTTATTAGAGGGGTAGAGTGAGATGCTGGTCCTAGGGGATGCAACCCTTGCCAGATGGGACCAGTGGAGACCTCCTACCTCTTTCTCCAAGCATTAGGCGAAAAGACATCAGTGAAGGCGTATATACATTTGCTTATAGAGTTCACTTCAAACTCAAGTTACCAGTCAGGAGGAAAAAGCACCACAACACTGAGATATATTGGCAGCTCTAGGAGATTGCCTGTTCCTTGCTGTCTTCTCCTGCCCTCAGGCTATGTTGAACTGAGGGGAGGTACAAAAAATGTTGTGCTTTGCATTTATGCATATGTGCATTTGTGCACATAGGCATTCACACTCATCCCCGTGAGTCTGGCGGTCTTTGCTGTATCTGTAATGGCTTCACAATGAAGCCATGAATGAAAGTTTGGCAGATTCGTTTTACAATTGTCAGTCTTCCCAGAAGAAGCACAGAATTTCATTAACTAAGACATAGTTGTGATTTCCTATAAGCTTTTTCCAGGTTTTCCTAGATTCAGATAAATTAAATCAGCGTTTCAGTTCTGTGCCCCCAATATTAATTGGCACAGCGCTCTTCATATAGCAATAATATCATTTGAGCAGTAGCGTAAATCAGCGTTTCAGTTCTATGCCCCCAATATTAATTGGCACAGCACTCTTCATATAGCAATAATATCACTTGAGCAGTAGCAGTCTTATGAGATGTTATTGTCACTGATAATATTGGCTCTGCTTGAACAATATGCTCTCTGAGGAGCAGGTAGTGTGGACATGAGTGAAACGTAACCCCAGTGACGATACACATGGTGACATGGGCATTTGTGAAAAGTGATTGACTGACTCCAGCGTGTCATAACTCTCCAGATGGATCAGCTAATAGCATGTGTAGGTACTTTTGGTGAGAGCAACTCTATGGTCTTTATAGAGAGCGGATTTATCTGTGATATCTCTTTAGGCCCCATTGCTGAATATGGGAAAAGATGTAGGATGGTGATGGAAGGGTAAGACCAGAAGCCTCAGATGGCTGGGAGGAGTTCATAAGAGCCCCTATTGAGGTGTGGGAGGAAAAGGCTTTCATCACAGATGTCTTGGGAAGAAAGGGAATCCAGAGAAATGGGTGCCCTCTACACTGCCTCAAAAAGGTGGCCTCTGTCTTGATTCATTCTACTAACTGCTCTGCTCACAGTTAGGGCAGAACCGTAGCAAACCAGCATTTGAATAGGTACAAATGGAACAGACTGGTTATCACAAAATGTCCCTTACATACCAGTGCATAAAGCCCTCTGAACCCACTGCAAAGACACCCAGTGGCTCCCTTTTCTTTAGATCTGGCCAATAATCAGAGTACTCCTGGCTACACATCAGAAAGAGTAGTAATACCCAAACCCACGCTGATTCTGATCTGGCTCCACATAAATCTTGTGTGACTCACTTTGCTAACTAGGTTCCCACTGCTCAGCTGTCACCATAGCATCTGAGAAGCTTCCGATAGCGTACGAAGCAGCACGACTAACGATGGTCATGTTTCTTCCCTTGGGGGAGAAGTTAGTGCCATGGCCATGGGGTGTCTGCTTTTGAAGTTCTCTATGATACGGTGTTGGTGTCTCCTTGGACATAACTACGCAGAGTATGCATTCACTGACCTCAGCTGGGTCTTCCAGGAGACCTCTGCTCACACTGTGACAAGAAGTCCCTGTCTCAGGAAGGGCATCAATCTTGTTCTCCATGCAGAAGTTTCAGATCGTCTTGTGTATTTAGTAGCTGGAAGATATCACTCAAGATAATATCTTGGGAAGTCTATTGGGGGAAGAAGAGGTATGTTTTATGTCTCGCTGGGAGAAATCAAGGTCAGGTTTGATCTTCTCAGAGAAGCCAGAGTTGTATGGCAGACACAGTGCAATGCTCTGCACCTATTGAACTTTCCTGTGCTGAGGGCTTCATATCAAACATTACCTCTTTCTAAATGCTCTCTGAGAGGGTCTGAGAGGGTCTGGACACAAAATCAGCTGTTGAGGCACCTGGAGGTAGTATGACTTAGAGCTCAGGATTGCAAATGTGCAAGATCATGGTGTCAGGGAGGAAGTCATCACTGACTGTGGCTCTGTAGCCACATAGGAGACAAACAAAAGGAGACCACATATATGACTGCACACTCCTACAACGCCTTTTTTTCCCTTCCAGAAGTATCACCTCTGCTCTGTATGGCCTAAGCAGCTCAGTTCAGTTACTGCAACTTAAACCACAAATGATGTCATTGTATTTTCTTCCACTGAATGGTGAATGAGTGGCCATTTCTGCCCTTATCTTCTCTTTGAGATAAAATGCCCCCAAATGCCATCACTGAAGTTCAAAGGTCATTGGCGACTTTAAAATCCTCTCCAATTGCCTTGGATCAAACCCAAATGAAATAAAAATCAATATGTGAGTCAAGAGGCCAAAACACCAATCTGATGTGTCCAAGGCAAGCAGCTTGCTGGTATTAGAGTATTTCTGGCAGCCATCTGCTTGTTTGAATTTGAGGATGTGACGCTTTAAAAAGTTAAGAGAAAAAAAACACACGCTCGACCACAGCCTCCAGATATTTTGCTTGATAACAGGATTCTCATTTTTGTGCCCATTTTCTTACAGCCTCAAGAATGTCCTGTTTTGCAATCATACTGTCAGCAGGTGTTCACCGTGCTGAAACACCATATTGTGTAATTCTGCTCTAACTTAAAAAAAATTTTTTTTTGAAGGCTTGGAACATTTTCTTTTCACCCGTCTTCATGAATGAATAACAGAACTGCCTATGTTATTAAAAATCAATAGCCTCTCATTTGTTTACATGAATATTTGCCCTTTTTAACTGAAAGCGTTTCGTTTTTCAGTACTGCTGCTGTTCCCACTCCTCTCAAGCTTGTCCTGTATAACAAAGAAACCGATGCTTTTATTTATCGTGTTAACCGACACACCAATGGCTGAGTCACATTTAAGAGCTAAATTCCTCTTTTATTATTGAAGGTGGCCAGGATCAAAGTATAGCGAGGTCGGAACCATAGGGGAAAACTTGAACTACCGGCAGATCTTTCCTGTGAGCAAATAAAAGACACCGTTATGGGTTCCCCAGCTACCAGTGTGACCTCTTTAGTCAACAGCATGTCCACAGTTAAGAAGATGACATTGTGCCAGTCCATAAAAGCCTCATTGCATTGGGAGCATCACAAAGCAAATATAATATTACTCCTGCCCCAGAGACTTTGTGGCATTAAATGTTTAAGGCAGGAGTCAGCAGGTGGCCTGAGGGAGTCAGGAAACCATGAGACAAAAGCTACGTGGTGCCTGTGTGTGCACCAGCCCCCTGGTTGCAGCCGGGTTTTATGGAGGGTTGTATGATTCTGCTGGAAGAGGTTTGCAAGGGGTGTAACGCCTGCAGAGACAGTCTTGGAGAGAAGATGAAGGTGTATTAGCAGAAGGTGTTTACACTCTTACTTGGCAATTGCTTAGGGAAAACATTCTTTCTAGATTTTTTTTTTAATATATGTGAATAAGGCATTCATAAAGTAGTGAAAGGTCCATTTTCATCAATTAGAATAGATCCCATTAAATTCTGGACATTTATCACATCACAATGTTTATCTGCAAGGCAATATTTCCCCACGCTTAATAAAAGGGAACAGCGGGAGTACTGCAGCAAATTTAAGCCACTTCTGGCACTCAGTGTCAAGATTTTAATGGCACCCACATTACCTTGGATGCTTTTTATAGCTTCATCTCGCTTTATGTGACAATACTTAGTTTTTATGTCGTGCTTTTCAACTGTAAATCTCAGTGTTTCACAAAGCAGGGTGAGAAGCGACACCCATTTCAGGCAACGGAAAAGAAAAGAGCAAATGAGGTGTTTGGGTTGTGGTCACAGAGTAGCTCAAAGCCCTGCTGAGAACAGGCCTTGATGGTCTGAAATCTCATCCTGGGAGCATGCTGCATCTGCAATGTGACACATTACCCAGGCTAATGTGGGGTGCGAACCCATGGCCAGTGCCAAAACCTGGGGAAAAGAGCTGGAGTCTTTCCATTGGCTCCCAGGGGGCCTGGATTGCAGCCAGGTGCCCTTCTGTCAGTTTCAAGACAACAGGTCTACCCTGTCTTTTTGTCGGAGCTCAGCACTGAGAGACGGAAACGAACTGTAGGGGAAAAATGCCTGTTTGATAGATAAGCAAACAGCACGAGGCTTCCTGTGTTTTCCTTCCACTCCTATCACTGTCATCGCGTGACTGTTTGGCCCTTTCCAGAGGGATTTTCTCTAAATCCGTCCCGGCGCTGAACTTGCCTGTCTGTTGTCTGTCCCTCCTACCTATTTAGGCTTGCCCAACTTGGCACGCTCTTTAACACTACTCTTTTCACTAGAACCCCCTTTTTCTGTCTATTCTCTGTTTTTTTTCCTCCTCTTTTCAGTTTATTCCCCTGTAATTTTGCACCTTGGAGGTGGAAATTTTTTCAGGAGCTTTACCCAAATCAGGACTGGCCCCAAACTTTGCATTGTGTCGTGTGTATGTGAAGGTGGACAGATTGTGCAGAAAATGTAAAATGTGGCATTCATGGAGTTTCCTTCCACATGGGGTATTTCATTAGGCCCGAGTGCCTTCCTGCATTACTGAAGAAGTAGAACGTCTACTCTTCATGTCCAGGTCTCATATAAAATCACCACTGAGCTCATCGTCTTAATAAAGAGAGGGAGACCTTTGCATGCCATTTCCATGCAGAGGAAACTGAGGCACACAAGAGTTTAATGCAAGGTGCCATCATGTATCAGATGGTTTTGCCAACACCTTCTTCAGCTTTTGTTTTTCCAGGAGGGACAACCGCCCTATCCCTTTGGTGCTGGGACTCTCCCCAAGTGGAGCTGCCTGTGTTTCATAATGACTGAGTATTTGACAGATGAGCTCTGTCCTCCTTGCAGACAAGCTCTCAGTCTAAGTGGGCTGCATCCCAGCAAAGTCGGCCAGTGAACGAATCAACCAGGCAGGGCTCAGAAACGCTCCCACTGCTTCTGAGGAAATGTGCTAAGAAGTGACTCCCTGATAAGGAAGGAGACCTACTGTCCCTCTGCACGGGCCTCCATGAAGGCAGCCCATGGTGATGCAGTTCTCAAGAGGAGCAGGTAGAGAAAGCAGGCGATAGCATCCGTTGACTTCTTCGGGAGCAAAGGGCTGCACTTGAAGTCGCCAGACTTCAAACTGAAGAAGCCAGAGCAATTGCAACCACGAACTCCATGGTGCAAATAGGATTTCTCCAGCTCTGACTGCAGCCCAAGGGGAAATGCAAAGCCAGGAGAATGATGGTTCAGCCTGGAGTCTTGTCTACCCTTTGCACAGCTGAGCAAGGGCCTGGCCTTCGTCCAAAGCTCAGATCAGAAGGTGAGGACCAAACCTAGGGAGCTGAGTGAAAATAAAAAGCAGAGCTAAACATGTGTTTCAGCACCAAGCCAAGCTTCCCTTCCAGATGAAAATAAAAAGGGGAAAAAAAAAAAAAACCAACTCAACCCCACATATCTCTTTGCAGGTTAATGTTTTTGTAGTGCTTTGATGCCTCTGGCCAACGTTTTCACTGTCTGTAGTGGCCTGTGCCAGCTGTCGGACACCCCCCTTCTTCCACCCCCACCAGGCATCTAATTTTCTGGAAGACGGTTTTAAATCTCAGAGGCTGAGGATGCTTTAACCAAAGAGCCTAGCAAGTTGAGGGAGAAGCATTTCCTGAGCACACAAACTCGGACGTTATTAACTTTTATCGAATAGCGTGAGAAATATGCTAAAGCATATGAATGAGCATGTTTATGTGAGATTTTACTTAAAGAACTTCAACCAGCCTTTAGTAACATGGCCAGTTGCAATTCTCACCCCTGTGTTTAAATTGCAGCATTTTAAGTTCCCTATTCAACCTGTGTATGTAGGGTTTGGTTATCCTGCTTGGTAGCTCTAGAGCTCCTGAAGACCTGTGAAGAAGAGATGAAAAGATTCCCAGCCAGGCTTGCTTTTCTCCGCATGTTTTCCCCATATTCCTTAGCTAGTGCTAAGCTCCATCCCTTCCTTTTATGACAGGTGGACAGGGTGGTGGAAACAAATCCCAAAGTTGCAGTCTGTAGACACAGGTCTGATCAACTCCAGAAGGAGAAAAGAATAGAGCAATCGGCTACATATGAGCCAGACAAATTAAATGTGTGTGTAGTATTTCAAAAGAAAACATGGGCGGCATCAGAAATTTTCCATCAACTGTAATAACACCAATTACTCTGCCAATTGCTGATTCCATCATGATTTATATAGCACAGTCATGCTTCAGACTCTCGCCTGGGCTGATGGGCTTCGTTTATACTTGACCGATCATCTGCGGTGCTTTGATCTCTCTCTTCTCTCTCTTCTTCTTGTGCTGTCTTTCTTCCTGGGCCCACTGAAAGCCCAGAATAGTCCTCCTCCCCTGTGCTCTTTTGCAGTCAGAGCAAGGTGTGGGTGAGGGATGATGAGTCTTTGGAAGCTGGAGACTCTGCTGCTGTTCAGCAGGGAGTGCAAAAATGGTCATTCCCTTCACTCTCTGCCACCCAGTATAAAATAAAGAATACTGGAATCCCTCCAAGAAGCTAATCAGTTTGTTAAGGAATTGGGATGTGACTGGACAGTAGCTGTGGAGATGAGCACTGTGTCCCCGAAAGAGTCAGAGAGCAACCTCCTGTACTTCTCAAGATGATGAAGAAACACAAGCACACATGCGTGCATGCACAGAGCAAGCTTCCCCAGAAAGTTAGTGGGAGCTTTTCATTCCTATTTACATTTAAGTCCACGGAAATTAATGGGTGTCTCCGTAGCCACTTTATACAAGAGCTGTGATTCTTTTCCTGCTAATTGGGAAAGAGAGCTAATCATGGGCATTTAAGGAATGCATCTGCTTGATTGACAGCTTGAATGTAAACTGCCGTGATATCTACCAGAGATCTTAAAAGCTGGTTAATTCCCTTCTCTCATCATGCAGGTCAGTGCTATGGAGGGCTAGATGACCTCTTCTTTCTTCTTACCTGGGGCTGGATGACCTCTTCTTTCTTCTTACCTGAGGCATCACAGCCTCGCTAATTTTGCAACCAAGCACACTGTCCCACAGCAGAGGACTGCCTGCATTTATGCTTTTTGTGCAGCTGGTTTTACCTTGGCTGCTCACGAGAGCGCTCCAGTGAGGGTGCAGCACAGCTTGTTTCTAGCCATTCCTGTAGGGAAGTGTGGGAGGCAAAGGTGCCCCAAGGAACACGAGATGACGAGATGAGTATCAGATAGAGGTTAGAATATCAGCTCTCTCCATTTGCACACTCACTCTACTTCTACTGGCTCTAACGTGGGAAGATCGAAGCACAGGCAGACTTCAGAAGAAAGGTGTGCAAAGATGTGCCTAGTTCCTTTCTCCAGCAGTGCCTTTCCAGTAGCTTCGTGCCCACTGCCTGGCAGCTCATGCAGTACTGTAAACTTCCAAAAAAAAACTAGGTGGATCTGGTCTCTCTCCATTCAGAGTCCAGTAGCAATATTTTTCATCCACTTTGCACTCATTATAACACAGCTACAATGGACCCTTGGGACACCAGCAGTAAGCCTTATTTCCTAGGTAGGAAACTGAGGAACAATAAAAAAAAAAACTATTTTTTTGCAAATCACAAACCTACTTTGTGATCAAGCTAAAAATAGATGAGAACATCTCCTGTCTCCTGTCTTGCCTGCAGGACAACCTTGCATTCAAAGGCTGTGTGCGTGTGAACATTTGTAGAACAGTTAGTAATTCAGCAATCAGTAAATCCATAGTGCTGTTCAGTTAACCTGCAACCAAAACAAACATTTTTAGTGTTTTGGGAATGCCCAAAAAATTTCATTTTCAGAAAATGGTCATACCTGCCCCTTGGTAAATCAAGTTTAATTTAGCTTGGCACTCTCACTAGTATTTTTCTTTTTTTTTACTCCTTGCCCTCAATATAGTTATTGAATGGTATTGAGGGATCATGTTTACTTAATTGTGTGCGCGTGCATTGCAATATAATAACTCATCTGGAGGTCGGAAAAGGTGGAGGGATTATAAGACTAGAGCCATCTCTGTTGGTATGGTTGGCTGTGGATTTATTTTTAGGGAATGACCCATTATCTCTCTGTACTGGAATGCTGCTTTCAGAGCTTGGTCATTTCATAGCCTGCACTTAAGGTTAAACACTCTCACCAAATGGTTTGCCTGGCAGGTCCTTTTGCCAGTTTCTAATCCTGCTTGTTTGCAGGGTCATCTGCTGGGTAGGAGTAGCATTCATCGAAAGAGAAAAAAAATAGCCAGGTTTGTCATTGGTCTTATTAGGTATTATACACTTTAGGGTTACTAAATAAAATCCCATGGATTCCCATCTGGATGTGTTTGCCATTGCAGGGTAGAGGAAGCCAAGCAGAGGTATTTAATTGAGATCTCATGTGACATACTGCAAAGACTTTGGTTAGGTTAATTCTAGAACACTTTTGAGACTTTTTTTACTCCTTCTTTGGATCAAAATAGTTGAATATAAGGAAAGGAAGACAGTCACCTGCTATGATGGGAGACAGCATAATTTGGTCAGAGGATAGGCAATGAGAACATGTGCTCTGTAGCTTCAGCTACTGTCTTATAGGCATTTCTGAGCATGTATATCTGCATACATAAAATGAGAACATTAATAATTCTCTATCTTGGAGAGAGTTGATAAAGTAAATTAATTACCGTTTGTAAAGCTAATTGAGATTCCCAAGTGGACACTGTTTGGCACGTTCTAATTATTATTATTATCATTTCCTTTGAGGTTTATCTTCACATAATTAGGTTGCTGTATGTGCAAACAGGTAGGCTTTATGAAAGTATTCGGGGATATTTGTCATAGGACAGGTCCATGCAGAGCAGTGTGGCATGAGGCAGCAATGGGAATCACATCTGATCTATCCTCCAGCTCATCTTCCTCACCCCAAAACCCCATGCATCTCACTGCATGGCTATGCTCTTCAAAAAGTCACCTTTCCGGCAGTGAACAGAAACAGCTGAAGGAAACCACTACAATTTTATGCAGCATTATAAATTTTTTATGGTAAATTATACTTCTGTCTATTCTCTGGAATAAAACCCAGAGATTGATTATGTCCAGTCCAGGGAGGAAAGAGGTTTTACAACAGCTTTCATGTGTCACTAGATTAGGCCATCAGTTGCTGCCGGGTTTAACTTTAAATGAGATCTCATACAATATGGCCAGTCCCATACTGTTTTAGTTTATTTTAGTTTTTGCTTCCAAGTCCTGTTGAGCTCAGGAATCCTGAGTTAGCTCAATATCTTCAAAAAAGTCAATAAAAGCTGAGGTTGTCATTATGGAAGATTCACTTGTCAAACACCTCTCCCACTTAAAAGTAGCACAACTGGAAGCAGAACAAAAAGACCTACTAAAATGGCACAGTTTTAAAAAAAGAACAACCCTTAAACGTTATGTAACAGCTATAAGAAGTATGTTGTTTTATTTATGAATGTGGAACTCTGTCTATTCATTATTATTTCCTGCATCTGGGCTTATCTGCTTGGCTTTTTGTTTCTTTTCATAAGCAAGTAATAATTGGGATCGAGACATTCAGAGGAGTTTTATGACTCTTGAATTACCAGCAGCTTTTGCAGAGTTTTCATTCAAAAATGAACCTGCAGAGCCCGAGGAAGTAGACAAAAATAATCAAGTCAATGTGTCAAAAAAAAAAAAAAAGTCTTTTCAACTTGATCTGAAATTGTGCTTATCTACAGACAGTGTGTTTTATCCAACAGGTTCCTGCTCTCCTGATATTAGCTCTTACATGTCATTTCATAGCATTTTTACTGATGGTTTCCACTGGAAATTATTTTTCTCTTCCATTTCTCAAATATTTGATCAATTGCTCCTCTCCTGGGCTTTGCAAGCATCTCAGGCTGCCAAGGCTATTTCATTTTGCTCGCTTCCTGCACTTTACGTAGGTGCAACGTGGGTGTCAGCTTTTGAAGTAGTTCGTCCAGTCAATTTCATGTTCATAGAGCCCAGAGGATATGATCACAGGGCTAGGAAAATATTTTTTAGCAATCTGAGGTACCTCGAGGTAGTCTCATCTCCATTACACTAGGAAAATAGAGATAGGAGAGAGACGCTTTTCAGAACATATCTAGAGACTCTTAGATATGTGAATGCCTTTAAAGATCTGTCACTATGTTTCTGAAGGGGTAAAATGAGTGTTGTAATTGGTATCTACTTGGGTAGGAAATACAGGTTTTGAGGGGGGAGTTCGCACAATAAATACTTATTTAATCTTCTCCATGTCCAGCCTGAACCCTCAAATAATAGAAGCACAGCCAGGGTGCTTTAGCTTGCTAAGTGTTTCATCAGCTTTCCCCATATTAGCTAATACAGCGATGGAAAGAACTGAAATTTTAGAACTACATTTGCAGGATTCCCCAGCGTTGCTATCAGCAACCTCCCAAACTGATCCATTGAGCTGGGCCTTTGATGTGCAATTAAACCCAGGAAAAAATAGCTTTGTGTAATGTATAAATAGAAGAGAGAAGAGATAAAGGCGGTGTTGAAGTCAGTTGCTGACAGCTTGGCATCCGAACCTTAAAGGTGCATTCCTCTATCTCCTCTTAAGAATGAAGTTTCTGAAAAAAAAAAGCCTGCTCTCTTCCAAATTCCAACCCCCTGAAAATTAGCACTTTATTTACCTTACCGATGCTTTTGTTCAGGTGGAAAGAAAATGTCTGCAAGGCTGATTTGATTTGTCTTAACAGCAAAAAACGGCATTAAAAAAAAAAAAAATGAAGTCTCTAAGACTCTGCTTCTATTAGATAGGGTTTTCTCTTTATCTCTATAAAAATAGCATTCTTGCAGGAAGCCATTAGGTTTACCCGTTCTTCTTGATGAATAGCTGGTATGTGAAATATAGACCTCTTGCATGTTGCAAGAGGTCAGAGTATGTGGCATGTTCTTTGAGCATTGGGGATAAGGGGCTCTGGCACATTTTGATTAACCTGACAAAAGGGTGAGATAATCCAAGTGGAAGCTACAGTATTTGAATGAACTTCTGCCATTAATGTCTGCCATATCTGCAGGTCTGACTGATCTCCTGCCAATTTTACCCTAGTGTAGCTCCGTGGTTGAAGCCAAACTCTGTCCTGCTTTGCATCAGTGGGAAATTCAATTTCATCTCGAGGAACCCAAAGCAGCTGATACCAAGGGAGAAAAAAAATCATTTGAGTTCAGAATTATGAGGAAATGTATTTAAGAAAAAAATTTTTAAAAAGGTTGAATTAGCACCCTACTATTAGCGTATTTAAAAAGTTGGGGATTTAGTCCCACCTGGGCTAATCCCTGTAGTACAAATCTGCCAAGTTCCACCTTAACCTTAGTTGGGTTTATTATGTCCACTGCTCCGAAGAGCGAAAATGAGCTTCAACAGCTTGTTTACTTCCCTAGTATGAAAGCTCTGACATATCAGTAGCAAGCGCATCCCCTCCAATGTCTGTTTTGTTGAACTTGTGTAAGACAGGTTTTCCTTTCTTTTGAGGAGCCTAGTGGCCAGTTATCAGATAAGTCTCAGGTGGTTGGTTGTCCTGTTAAAGCACTAAAGTGCCAGTAAGAACGTATGTCTTTAGTGGTACAGTAAAGACAAAAGCCATCGAAAAATTGGTCATGGACATCTCCACAACTTGAAAACATGTGGTGATTTTATAAGATTTTGCCATGCAGAGTTTTGTGTCTGCCTGCTACATGTATAAAAGCTGGTGCTGGAGTCACTAAAGAATAATCTGGGAAAGGGGAGAGCCAGAGCTTGAGGCTGAACTCATTTCTAGATACATATGCAAAGCAGTAATAAATGAGCTACAGTTTATTATGGGGAGAGCATCAGACCTTCCAGCTGCTCTATTAGGACTTCAGGCCAGGATATTTAATTATGCCCTGGCCTCCTCCTTTAACCAGATTATCCCAGTGACACAGTGACTGCTGTGCCCTTGCAGCGCCCTGGGGCTTTGCTCGCTGCCTCTGCTCACGATGACCCTGCTGCCCGCGCAAGGAGGGGGCCAAGGCTGGAAGGAGCAGGGAGATCCAGGGGGGTTTGTCTGAAATGAAAATAAAAGAACAACCTGTGTTTGCAAAAGCAGTTATGTTTGGGATTTTTTTTTTCATTGTCCTTGGACACCTGGGATCTTATAAATTGAGACCTTCAATATTGAAGATCATGGCAAGCACAGAGGCGGGCAGTTTTGGTACCAGACTCCTTTTTTCCCCTATTAATTCACCCACTTGGGGAAAGGGGTCCCATTTGTCATCTCTCACCATCCTCCCAAGGCTACATGTTCACCAGTTTCGTCACTGGGCTCATCGCAGCAGCATTACAGCTGCTGCAATGCCATGTTCCCAGGTAGACTTCCCTGGACATGGGGGCACAGCCGCAGCTCTGAAAGAAAAAGCTCCTTTTGTATTGGAAAAGCCCTTGGAACATGTTGCACGTGGTTAGGTATCTTGGCAGGGCTCCGTTTCCTCAAAATTTTACCAGCAAAATTGTGGGAAAAAATACGTAGCACTGCCTAAAAAAACTGTTCATACATTGGAGCTAGATTCATCCAGTGTTTTTGACCCCAAAAAAGAGGATTTTAACCTCTCCCAAAGTGCTGTTATTTTCAAGGGAATCAATTTGGATTTTCATCCTGGAAGGCATCATTTTTATTGAGAAAGATGGAGAAGGGAGAGAGGCTGAAAGAAATGAAGCATAAGTGAAACTTCAGAAAGAACTGGACAAAACTTTCTTCAGACAGAATATGAAAAGAATGCATTTTCTAAGCTATTTTATGTAGATTGGCTTCAGAAACATATATTATTTTCTCAACTCATTTCCTGGATGCTGTCACTAGTTCAAGTCATTAATTGATGTGTGACCTGCAGGAAGTGACAACTTCCATGCGACTGGGTTCACCCCTCTGCCAGCCTGGTGTTTTTAATGGGCTTTATTCATTAAACTTACCCAGCTGCTTTCAGAGTTTTCGGTGAGGGTAGCACTGTGTACGTACAAAATCAGGAGACAAACTGTCAGTCTTACTTGCTCTAATGAGACTTTGCTCTTAGAGAGGACATCAGCACATATCCTGTTCACTACTGTCACATGGAAACGACTTGCAAGATATTCCTGGTGCTGCATTTCTTCAGTTAGTTTTATTCCTTCTACATCTGATTCTTTTTTATGTTGCCAAAATTATATTTCCTTAATGCAAACTGGTGGCAAAACTGGTGAAGGATTTTGGAATACATAAGGCAGTTACTTTACCTTATATATTTTGGATCACTGATAGAGCCCCTTTCTTATGTTGCTGCTTGTTATATGGTGTGACAGCCAGGCTGGCAACCAGTTCACTACCCAAGAACATGAGACAGGCTGTTCAGGTATGAAATAGGTGCTGGAGTCTGTCATGGCAATGGAAAGCAACAGTCATACATCACCACATGACATCATTTTTCATCGTCTGCCAGCTGAGCTGTGATTAAGGCATTAGTAAAGTTTGTCAATTGTCAGATCATAAAACCGATCAGCAGACTTGCATCAAAACGTGCAAGTCTTTGAACACAAGCCAGGCCTTCAGGCTCATGCAGGAGTGAAATACAGACTTTCAGTTCCCTTAACCAGGGCCTCGCACAAGAGAAGAGGCACAAGGAACAACCTAGTGCCATCCAGACATATCCCAGTTAGGCCCTATGATGACATCTTATCAGAGGAAGACACCAAGATATATTTACTGTTGCTCCTGTTTCCTAGTCTTTTCTTAGTGTTCATACATCAGCATAAAACATGATGGTGTTTAACAGGATTAACCTTTACAAAACAGTGGTTACTTGAAGTAACAGGCATGAGAAAAGGTGAGCAAGCTAAGGAACGTGACCCAGGAGTGAAGATGAGTGTACAGCAGATGCCTTTACACCAGCATTTCTCTGCTATTTGTAGTGTAAGAACACTTAGTCATTTGGAAAATAAGCCAAGACCTACTCTGTTCAGAGGAGCCCCAAGGTGTTTGATTTACAACCAGCTAAAAATGCTGCAGCACTTTGAAAGGGTATTTACTGCTTTCCTTTCCTTCGTCTGCTTGCTGGCATGTATGGAATTATGAGGGAAGGGTTTGGGTTGTTACTGTGGTTTTACTGGTTTGCAGTTGTTCCATGCACCGTATTTTGCCATTTTTATGGATCCCTGAAGATCCACAGGCCACCCTTTGAGAAACAATGTCCTGGAAAGACAAGGTGGAAAATCTGCACTTAATGAATCCTTGAAGTTCCTTGACACTGTAGGGGAAAAAAAAAAAAAAAAAAAAAAAAAAAAAAAGGAGCAAGAGATGCAGGAAACTTGGTTTCATTGCACAAAGAGCTGTTTTATTGCAGCAACAAATGTTTTGCTTCAAACAAAACTAGGCAAGTCTGAAACAGTAGCGCAGGGAGCGTGCGGTGCTCGCAACAGTGTTGCCTGCCACAAATGCACCAAGCCCTACTCAAGGCAAAGAGCTCAGCATCATGAGCACCAAGCCAGCATTTCAATAAGTGTTTGTACAGATCTGTCTGTCATTCCTCCGCCCCATCAAGGCATGAGAGGCAGTGTTTTTGTCACTAATTTATGGACAGGGAGGCGAGGCAGAGGCTTTGGAGGGATTTAAGAATTTCTCTTGGAATTTGGGCTTTCTTGTCTCTGGCATCCGTGCTGGACCACCAGACTTCCTCCCGCATCTTTGGCTGCGTGTCCTATTAGGATGAATGCCTGGCAGACTGACTGTCCAGCTGTTTTGCACCTAGTGTAGACGTTTGCTGCTTTGCACTCTCTTTTCATTAGTGTGAAGGACGAGGAAAGCTCGTGGTTCACGATGCTTTGAGCCCACGGCAGCACATTTGCCCGTGCTACTTCTCCAAGGACACTGCAGATAAATTGCTTGTCTGCTTCCCGGTTTCCACAAGACACCAAAGGGCAGCAGGATGAGCCAGCTGAGCTGCCATGGAAAGAAACTGTGTGTGTTGTGGCAACTGGTGTCCCTACAGCGGTGGATGGAGACTCATCTCAGACTGTAGGTGTCTAAGCAACGTTGCAAGGATGCAGTGCTACCAATGTGGCCTTCTCCCTGTGCTTTGCATTTTTCCACAAGAATGGATTAATTGGAAATAATGTATGTTCTGGTAAAACGGATCTGCTCGGTGACATGCAACCACTCCTTCTGGCCAAGCTTGGTTCTCTGAATACCTTGGGGCTACTCCGTTGTTATCCCTGTACCTCACACGGAGAACTCTGTCCCTGGATGACCCAAGCAAGGTGTTTTTGACAGGCTGGGTTACGCACTGGCCATGCAACTCTAGCTCTGGCAACACAGCTTAGGAATGCAGGTATTTGGGACTCCTCTGGAAAGACCCTGCTGAAAGATCTCCAGGGTATACTGTACTAAGCATAAGCCTACTGCCCCCAGGGTTTGGAAGAGAGCAAATTCCTTCCAGGATTAGAGGATTAAGAAGCTGAAAAGTGATTCAAATTCTTCATTAAACAGAAAAAAAAAGGAGAGACATGAGGGGAAGCTCTTCAATGCATGCATCACTCGACGTGTTTTCCTTGTAATTAAAGGAAGTTATTGAAAAATATTTGAGGGGATTAAATGCTCAGAGTATATGTGCCGATCAAATAACACAGGAGTCTGCATTCTTCTGGGTAATCAATGGAGGGACTTGAATGGGGAGGTTCAAAAGAGCACGGTTATTGTAGAAGTGCCATTGTAGTATCCCTCACCATACTGTACAGCAGATGGACAGGCCCAAGGGTTTCCCAGCAGGGAAAATTCACTAGGGCTGGAAAAAACAAGGGTCTAAAGTTCAGATGTGGGTATTTCCATGCCAATTGTTAAAATTTCAGATGGGTTATTCTTGCTTTCCTGTCCCCTAACCTGCTCCTCTTTCATGGAAGCAAAATGGGAAAAGGAAATATTGTGGGCAAGAAAGGTGTATCACAGAGTGCACAGGACATATCAAATGGGAGGGGGTCTTACTGTAAAGTTGGAATTGCAGTTACGGCTCTTTGCTCTTCTGAGGCAATCACTGAGTAAGTGATTATTATTTAGGCCTTAATTAAAAGATCATTATATCCTATACATCTAGTATGCAGAACACATTGGGCCTGCAGTGCATAACCCTACAGCCCATGCACCTCACTGCTATGTGCATGTTTGTCCATGTTTTGTGTTATTCTATCCCAAAATCTTTAGTTTATCCTGCCTTTTCCTTTAGGCATGTTGAATGTCAATACCTATCATAAACTGTGACTCAGTGGAAAATGAAGTCCAAAGGGAGTTGAAAGTCTATGAGAATTTGTTGTTATCAAACTGCAGGGAGTCAAATTTTCCTGTGTTACCAAGGTCCTTGTTTCAAAAGGAGGAAAACTCCTGCCTTTAGACAGAATTTGGCCCCAAGGTTGTACTTCTGCTTTTGCTGCTGATCTGCCACACAGCCTGAGGCAAGACACTTCACTTTGCTAGCTCTGTTCCCATTTTACAATGCAGATTAGTGGCATCCACATCAATCTCAGAGTGTGTGAGGTTTAATTTGTGGTTGAAAAGTGCTTTGAGATCTTCAGATGAAAGATGACACATACTTGTCCAAAGATACTACCTTGTTATTCCCTTTTATTGGCCTCATGTGAAGATGTTCACGCAGAGTTGAGGGAAAACATCATCTCCTCCCCTCTTTACTCCTCACAGTTATTCCCATGATTTACTTTCAATAACATACTAACTACAATGTTCCAAAAAAGTTCCTTTCTCAGAAGAGTTACATAATGTAGCACCTCTCTTTTTTTTTTGCTTCATTTGACTGTTTGTTCCTGTTCCTAATTCTCATCCTTAGTGCCACGAAGGGGCAGAACTTGCCTCACAGCTGGCTAGGCAATAAATGTAATCTTCTTCGGGTCTTCTTTTTTTAAGGGCAGGACTACAAATGTCCAAATCATTTGGGGCAACAAGATGGTCCATTGAGAGGACTGTTAGATCAAATTCTTGTGTTCAGTTCAGTGTCCTTCCACAGATTTCCTGTTTGTCTTAAATATATCAAGTTATGTCTTGTATAGATAATAGATTTTAGACTTTGTGACACCTGTGATGGTATTCATCTGACTGAAGGTAGATGTCTGCATTGCGGATATGAACCTCCTGCCTGGTTGCTCCGTGTTTCCTGTGTGGTGAGTAGGAATAGCCTAGTAGGAGAGACACCACAATATCTAGGACGAATTGATCTCATCCTAAGTCAGATCTCTAAAATAATTCTAAGGCAGATCTCTAAAATACGGCAAATGAACTGCATCCAGAAAGTGACTGTTTCTCTCTCAAGGGGATTTGGAGTGAGTAGGTCAATAATCTTCTAAATTGACTCTTGAATGTCTGAGAATATAGGACCATAGAAGTATGGCAGATTTGGCCATATGCAGTGAGACTGCTGCTGGAGCTGATCACCTTTAAAGTACATTTTCTATATATACTTACGTATTTCTGCTGCCAAGATGCTCTTCTAGGTCCATAAAGAGGTTACACAGACCCAGCATTTGTCCCAACATCTTGATTGCTGATATCAGAGTGAGACTTCTCAGAGAGGGCAGGACCCCACACCTGCCTCTTCTCCCTAGGTGCCTCCCTCTGAGAGGGATGTCTTAAGAGCCCAGGATCTGAGCTTGAGAGCGCCCTGGGTCCATCCTCGAGCGATCTGCACCGACACGCAACTGTCCTTGCCGTGTGCACGTTTGTCTTGATGCTTCATCTAAATTTCCTTCACTCCACTTTAATTACATTACTTCTTAGGCTGTCCGCAGCGAACAGGACCACATTAGTTCCCTTCTCCAGGCTTTGGCCACCTCTATTAAATCAGTCTGGAATTTGATCTAGTCAGGAAATGAATCAATTTCAGACATCCCATTATCCTCGTGCTTCTGCCTTGCCAGCAATGTCCAAATCAGGATGACTGTGTCCTAGCTTGTCGATTCGAGCCTTTTTAGGCACTTAAGAGTAGACTTACTTGCAGGGGTCCTTACCACACTGAGCAGCTGAAATGAAGTTAATGGATGCTCTGAGAGTCAGTCGTGTTTATTTTGGCACCTCTCTATGCAAGTAAAACTCTGATTATGAGTATCTGCATAAGAAGACTGAAGGACTGACCTTTTTTCCTTTATTTATTTATTTTTTAATGGATACCTTTTTGCCTGGTCAGCCATGCATCTTTTCTGTTCTTCCTCCTGCAAAAGGCAACAGATGGCATAAGCCAGCATCAAAATTTTCCAGTGATCTTTTGTTTATCATTCAGTAACTGCATGTATCTGAAAGGCTGAAGTGACGCTGGGGGTATGGGGTTTTTAATAAGCCAAATCATTATTTTCATAGGTTGCCACTTTAAGAAAACTCACAGTCCAGTTTGCTTTGCAGGGTGCCAAGCAGTATCAGTAGGTGCTGAAAGTTAACAGAACTAAATACAAAGCGATCTATGGATTCCTGTATTTGATGCCTTGGAAATTAATAGAGTCAGTATTTTTTAACCTTGCAATTATAGTTAATAAAATAATGGGTGAGGAATGAGTGAAAGAAGCTTTTTTATTATTATTATGTATTTATTTTCTTTTTATTTGCATTTGGCTCCACAAATGTGCTTAAGCAAACAGTCTCGAGGTCTTGCAAATAGCATCTCCTTTTGGCAAAATAGTTCGAGGTGGTTTTGGAGAACTTCAGTCAAAAAATATATTTGCAAAGAAACAAGTTTCCAGGGAGCAAATATTTAACTTTTCCATTTGTTTTCTTCTTTGCATGGAGTGTACATGACAAACCTAATTCATAACTGCTAATGTTGTAGTTAATGTCAACAGAGCTATAGTTGGAAAGGAAATTACCCGGACTGTCATGATTTCACATCCTTTTTTGTAATTTCTTCTGGACAGATTGCTTTTTCATGATGACAGACACTGAAACAGATTGACTTGCCAGGCAACCCAGAGAATCATGCAATAAAAAGCAAGTCATGGAGTTCTGTATACAAAGAAATTACCCATGGAAAGTACCCATTACAATGAGAAAAACAGAACAAAACCTATGACCAGAAGCAAAAACCAGACAAGCACAAATTGCAATTAAGGGGCAAAAAAAATTAAATGGACCAAGCCAAATCTGGGTTCCTGAGGATTTGTTGGCTTTGCATATGAGGGGAGGCCTTCACAGATTATGTGATTTAGTTGCACTTTGTTGGACTCTACACAGGGAGCAACTAGCATAACTGTGCAATCTGTAACGTGCAGGAGGTAAGAGTAGATGAGGGCAGTGCAGCCTTTCTTTTGATTCATGATGAGCTGTTTCAGTGCTCTCTCAACCTCAATTTGGCCAACGCAAATTGGGATCCTATTGCCGGTTGCCCTACATCTTGAAAAAATATATTACTACAGAAAATTTACATACTTTGCAATTAAAGGAGCTTGGGGTTTTTTTGCATTGGGAAAAGACAATGGTGAATTCCACCAGGCTGCAAAGTGTATGTGAAAATCATTAGGAGAAGGCGGCTTTAACCAATGAGACTTATCATGATAATAAGCGCTAGGCTTGGTAGTCAGTAGTAACAGGGTCAGTGCCTTAGAGAACAACTCATTGTGGAGTGCCAAGGAATAGGAAAGTGATTAACTTGAACTTCCAAGGGAAAATGAGCAGTCCACAAGTTCACTGCTAGATTGTCTGTAGTCTTTTGTCTCTCTCTCCTTCACCAGTGGAAGCAAAATTCCTACTCAGGTACGTGTCTTTGTTATTGCTAAATCACTTGCAGTGGGAATTGCAGAGGAAGTTAGAGGAAACCTAGTGATCTGAGCAGTAGAGGGACCCAGGATATCCTGAGTTCTCATGCTAACGCATGGCAAAAAAAAAAAAAAAAAATTGGCTCCTGTAATTTCCTCTTCTTCCTGCAAAGAGGTGAACTCCATAATTATTCGAAGTAACAAGATCTCTGCATGCTTGGCCAAAGGCCAGCAATTCATCCAAACTTGTGGGCCCACTTCGCTGATGTCCGGGCCAGATTCACTGGTGCTGTTCAGAGAATTGCAGATGCAGTGACCTCATCTGCTGCCTTGGTAAAAATGGCAGAAATGTTTACCCTCCAGTCGTATGCACGTGCGAAAAAAGGTTTAAAATCCGAACATCCAAAAGGGAAGTCGTCCCTCCAACATTTAATTCTTTGCTCTGATGCCTAATCTTTCCCTGCCTGTGAAATGAAAACAATTGCACTGAGCTTTGTCCTGCCTTGCCCTCAGGAACTGGAATGAACCAGGCCTTTCAAAAAGTCTTTGAAGATAGATTATTGTTTTTCATTACTGTATGCAACACTTCCCACCATGAAGTGATATTTGAGAGAAAAAGGTACAATTCTGCCTTGCCAAAAAGTAATGCTAACCTCCCACCAAAACCCAACTCGCTGCTTTAATTGTTAGGTGGAAATCTGCTGTGTTTTCAGAGTCATTTTGTAGCCATTGCCAGCACTGTGTGGTTCAGACCTGATGTATTTTTCTTCCCTGCTTTCTTTGGGGGATTATGTGTGTTGTGACTTTAACTGGGTACGTTTCCTTTCTTCGGGTAGATTAAACTGCAGTTGTTTTTCTGCTAGCAGTGAGTATCATTTACAGCCTACAAAATACCATTTCCTTCTTTTAAAATGGGTCAGACCCTTTTGGTTTTTCAACCACAAACAATGGAGTCCAGAGAAAAAAATCCAGAGGAATATGGACTTTGGAGCCTCTGTGGCTTCTGATGTGAAACAGGCCTGTCTAAGGCATTCGGTTCCTTGTCAGTTGTGAAAGAAGTGTCTAAAGTTTCATAATATCATATCAGTTGCACAAACAACTTGTCCTTTTAAAGTAGGTGCTCAAAACTGCACTTGGTTTTAGTAAAGGTTAGTCGATTTTTATGCTTTACAAGTGTTATTTTCTAGGGGTGGTAGTAACAAGGGAAAGAATTATCTTTTTTTTTAGAGAGAGAGAGGAGAAAGTTACTCCTTTTCAAATGTCTTTATCACATTCAGGGCAGTAAAGGATTTCATTTAATTTGAGAGACCCTTTGAGAAGTTTAGGAATTGGTTATTAGTTTGTATCCTTGTTAGATTTAAACTGGTTTTCATTTGGACCATAGAACAGTATTCTGGGTTGAAGTGCGGGCCTGCGTGAAGTAAATCATAGCGACATGTCTATATCTGATTTTCACGTAAACATCTCAAAACTCTTAATCATGTATTCATATTTCGGGGCAGTCCTGTGAGATGGATATGTTTGTTGTATCATCTCCAAAACAATGAGGATTATATCTAACTAACTAAACCACAGTTTCTCCCTTCCTTCTTCTGAAACGGCTGTTGCCTTGAGGAGACAGAGTAAACGCTGCAATGTGAGAATAGGTCTGTGCAGCCTCCAATCTGACATGCTTTATTTCAAGCAAAGGGATACAGCCGAGGCTGAATCTGATAAAGGACAGTGACATTTTTAGCGAGTTGTGCAATAGTAATTCCTGTTAAATGCTGACGATCCCATCAATATCATCTAACACAGTTTTGGCGAGCTAGATGGTTGAATGCCTGCTGCTCAGAATTGTCAGTGGCCTTAGGGCTTTCTCCTGGCAGAAGTGAGATGTGGCTTTGAGAGACAAAGAGCTCCAGCTTTTACTCTTCTTCTGTGTGATCTAGCCAGCAAGTCTTGTGCAAGTGAGGAAGGGCTGTCACTTCTTCTTTGGCTGTGTTTTAAAAGGCAGAAGCATGCTCAGCTCTCCAAAGGAAAGACCAATGTCTGCCTATTTCAGGAGACGATCTCAGGCTATAGATCTCAACAGGGTGGCTCTCCAGGGATTCAGTCCTGAAAAATGGGTTTTCTGTGTGAGGATTTCCAAGAAGATGGAAGCTCTTGCAGCTTCTCCATTAACTAGCTTGGGTGGCTTTTTGCTCAGTGCACTGACATTGGGTGAACATAGCTGTCCACAGATAGTGGACAGAGCCCCTCCAAAAAAATAGAGGAAAAGGATGAATTCCATTGAAAAGATCAGGTCAAACATTTAAGTATATCACCATCTCATTTCTTTTGGATATCTTACTGGGCCAGCTACAGTCCTTCAGCGCGTTATTTGCCAGAGCTCTTCATTATAATCCTGAGGGATGAACAGCATGATGGCTCTTGTGGGTCATCCCCTGCAGAAGCATAAGAAAATCTTTGTGTATCTTTGGCAGATGGAGGTGTGACTAGCAGAATCACTTGGGGAAGCAGCTACTTTTCTAATTACCCAGAGAAGGCTGCTCACCTTCACAGACCAGCAGAGCTGGCTTAATGCAAGAACTGCAGCTATTGCTCCCGTTGAAAGAATAGCAAAGAATTGCAAAGCTGCCATGGCAACATGTTCTCCTCAGGGGATCCCAGAGAGGATTCTAGCCAAGCCAGCCAAAATTTCTCTTGTGCTTTCCACTGCCGCACTGCCCCCTCCAGCTGGCTACACAAGACAAAACCCAGCCCATGTGCTGAAGCAGAGTAAATATTAGTTAAACATTTACAGCTCTTAAGGTCTTACAAGCAGTAGAACCACCTGTCAAGTCGGGGGATACCTCCTCTGGTGTGGGATGCGCTCCTGCCACAGTGTTTTGAGGCTGTTAGAGCGAGACTGGTTACAACTGCCTCTTCAGGGAGTGGATTAGGTGGTCAAGTTCAAGGTCTTCCCCTACACAGGTGTCTTAGTGATTTCAAAAACCACAGACTCTCTACCTGGTGAAATTCTTGCCTCTCAGGTAGTCCATCAAACACTGTATGAAAAAGGCTCAGCAACCTGCCTGTTGGATGTTCAGAGAGTTTCAGAGTATTTTTTTTCCAAGAAGGTGTTCTGTCATATCTTTTTTTGTTGTTGTTAGTGAAGGTACCATGCAGTGCTCAGTTTTGAGGGCTTGCCCCTCTCTCCAAACAAGCCATGTCGTTTGATTTGCGTTAATCATTGCTTGCCTTTGCTGGAGCATAGGCCTTCTGTGTAGACACTCATAGTGGAACAAGCAGGAAAAAAGAGAATCTTTTTTTCTCTTTTAAATCAATTCTGTTCTTATGAAGCAAGATATTGATTGAGTTTTCTCATGTTTCCAAATATTATATGAAGGGAGTCACATTATCCCAAAGTGACATCTGAATTAGAAGTCTGCAAATACATTCCTTTAGTGCTTTTCAACCAAAGAATTCAAAGCATCTATTTTTTTAAATCTTTCTGTGTTGTCATGTAAAAATAGATAGATTATATGTGTTACATATTTTTATCAAATATGATTCAAATATAGATCTCAATCACAATTATTCACTTTAATTTATGCAATGATTAAAATACATCAAAATTGCAATCAGAAAAATGGATATGTTGGATAACTTTAACTTTGGGGATTCCTTCTCATCTGTACCTAAGCATGAATAAATACGCTAGTGTTAGATATTATCAATAGTCCTGTTTACATAGGGCAGATATGATGAAGTATTGATATGATAGATATGATTGATAACACCCTGGATAGCCCTTGAAGTTTTAAATTCTGGTCATAGGTGGTCACGTGGCAGTTATCTAGTCTGTAGCTAATTTTATAAAAGAGAAATTCAAGTGGCTCCTTTGAGGGAGAAAAAAAAATGTTCACTTTCAAGACTGGGAAACCTTGAGGAGATAGGACTTCATTTCATCCTATTATAAGACCCAGCTTAGAATATGGTGTGAATCTAGATATACCAAAACAAGGCCTCTGAAGTTCAGACCAGGTCTTCAGGAATTTAAGAACAGTTACTAATGGCTTTGCTAATTAAGATGCAGCATGAAGCACTGTTCATTCCGTTAACAGAGTAGAATATGTACTCTTAAAAAAATACTCATATAGTTTGAAAGTCAATGAACAAAATTTGCAGAAGTGTTATTTCATATTTTTCAAGGAAAAATAACTTTAAGCTGAGGCATAATTTGGAAATAATTGTTTGGAGATTAGTATAAAAAAATGGCCTAAAATCTAGAGTGGAAACTAGGAAAAAAACAAGAACTGAGATTAATCATGGAAATGGTGGGAGTCTACATGATTTCAAAAATAAAGCTTATGCTGTGTCAGCACCGATATTTCTGTTTATGTTCAAAGATTAAAAATTTGTTAGATCATGTAGGCAAATCACCGTGTGTTTCAGATGTCTCATCTGAATGATGGGTATAATAATACATTCCTCCTTAATACATTCCTCCTTTGTGGTGTACTTTGAGATTCCTGGGAAAATGTGCTAGATAAAGACAAGTTATTCTTACAGCATGTATTTTTTTGCAGGGATAGGGAATTCATTCCCACATTCATGTAGAACATCAAGGAGAGGGATAATTTAGTAGCATAATTTCTAGGAAAAATAGGTCAAGAATCCAAGGCAAAAAGTAGCTGAATATGATGGATGAAGGTTTAGCTACTTTTCATAGTGACAGGTAAGTAATGAGGTTGAACTACTGCGATATTGTCTGGAAATAGAATAGATGACATTCTGAATAGGCTCAAATTGATTCTTAATAGTTCAGACCATCTGCTGAAACTGTAGAATAATAAAACCAGTACTTTTATTATGACCTTCATCTAAAGCACGAAAACACTGTGGGAAAGGTATGTGGACATTTCTAAATCTATGTTTTGGCTGGACAGTTTGGAAAAAGTAATTTGCACAGGGCTTGAGGGTCAGGCTGTGACATGGTTGGTAGAACAGCAACCCTCTGAGGTTCCAGCTGGGTGTTGCAGATGCCTGACAAGGTCACCCTCCGTTTAAGCCATATCCTTACAACCTGAGTATTGAGTATGTAAGAGTAATAATGTGTGTATGGATGTATGGGTCAGGGCATGTGTATAACATTATCTTTTTACACTGACTTTCTGGTCACAAAGTTCTTAGGTCACCATATAGACCAGATTGTGGCTGGAGAATACTCATTTATAATGGCATATTCTACTGTAGACAAACTCAGTGAAAACAAGAGGAGTTGAAGTTGTGCAGTTCTTTGTTGAAGAGCAAGAAGTTTGAAATAGGCAAAACAAAGCACATAAGTGAAATAAATATGAGATGATGAGAGCAATGGATGATGAAGATAACAAAAATGAAGACCTGGAGACATGTTTATACTTGAGGATGTCTCCTGTTAATGTCCACTATAAATTAGCTTAAAAGATGTAAAATTAGCAGGAACACTGTTGTTACTAGGTATATCTGGAAGCTGATCATAGAAACTTGTTATTTGTATGATATGATAAACTTCACTTAGCTTCTATATATAACCATGGGATATTTATGTGGAGGTATTTTCAAGGATATTCTTTCACTTTGGCTGTGGTAGATACAGCCCTATGAAAATAGAAACCTAGATATCATTTCTGTTATCTTGCAGTCTCCAGATCTATGATAAAACCAAAAATGACTATAGAATAGAATAAATAGAATACACATGTATCAAATGACGGCTTCCAACACATCTCTTATTCGCATAGCCCCTTGCCTTTTTGCTAGTGAGTTGGATACCTGCCCATTGCACTACCTGATTTATATCTGCAAGTGACTCTTTCATGTAACAGAGAGATTTGTTTGTGGTCACTGAAGGTGGAAGGAGAATGGTAAAACCTATCTCAGGTGATGACTCTAAATCATTGACTGCATTGTAACAAATGCTTATTGTGTTAAGTCCAAGCCAGAAACTGGAACCTCTTTGTCTTGGACTTGATAAAGAACAAAAAGTTGCCTCGTTGTTGGAAACCATGCATTGAAGATAAAATTTCTCTTCTGCAACCAACATTTGTCCGTTGTGGTAGAAAAAAAAAAAAAAAAAAACTGCTGAAGAAAGCAGCATGTTAAGTGAAATCCAGTGTGTAAAATGACAGTATTATAAATGAGGAAAGCAGAGATCTTCTCCCAGCACTTCTGTGGAGCTCAGATAGTTACTTGTCCTTTCTGCCCTCTAGTTTCTCTCTTCCCAAAGAACATGTAGCAATATTTGTTTAAAAAGATGCCTGGACATAATTTATTAATGTTTGTAGTCTTCTTTCAGATCACTAAGATACTGGAGGACAGAAAGACATCAGTATTATTACAGAAGGCTATAGTTCAACACAAAAATGAACTGGGTTTTCTGCTAGGTGGTAGAAGTTTCTACTGAGATCTTTATTTCGGATATGCTGACCATTTACCCTTCTACCCAGGTGTGAGGGCAGGGGTGAGAATAAGAAATGCCTGTCAGCAGGTTATATGTACCCTGAGCCTGTACTAGTGTCCGATTGGAGACAGTCACTGTTTGGCTTTCAGGTTTGGTGACTGGATACAGAGAGAAAATACAACCGGCTCTTCAGTATAGCAGAGGGGAGCACAATTTTAACCGAGGGCAAATTGGAACCAGAAATGTTCTTTACAGTGATAGTGGTTAATCATTAAAGCAAAAGGCCAGGGGAAGTGATGTATTCTTCCATCTTTTGATGTCTGCAAGATTGAAGGCCTCTCTGGAGGAAACATTTGAGACAGAAGTTATTGGGCTCAACAGAAGAGTGAGGGGTAAAAATTAAAGCTCTATGACATATACAAGATAGATGATCGACTGGTCCCTCTAGGGGTGTGATTCATTTCACACAACTTTAGATGTCTAAAGTTAGATGCCTAAGGCCGAACTGGTCACCCTAGGCTCCTTTTCTAGTCAACAGCAAGAAATAGGCATCTCCAGAGAGCAATCTGTTTGACGTGCCTTAGCTGCCTGTTTCAGAATGATGTGAATTGTCCTCCGGGTACCTGTTCCTCTCCGTTGACTATCGAGGAAGCCCATGGTGACTAGTTCAGATTCTGGCATCTCATTTTTAGATGCCTGAGGAAAGATGCACACCACTGCAGGATGCCTGGGAGCTGTGGAGCAAAGCCCCCTGTTTAGAGGGCAGAGACCTGTTTTATGGTAGTACTTGTTTCGCATCATTTATGAGTTTGCTCCTGCATTCCCATGGTGATGTATTCTTTGGTGTTTCGAAAGGAGGATCTGACAGCATCATTCCCTTATCATTATAGGCACAGATGTGGGTAAAGGTGGTGCAAATCTTGTTCTGAGTTACATGGGTATACGCTCGCTGCAGTCTCACAGTCCTAGATGGAATTGCCATGTCTTACACGTGAAAAATAAAAGCAGAATGACCCTCTTTTCAAAGCGTTAATCCATCTGTTACAGCAATTTGATTCTTTTCATGTAAGCAATGATCAGATGAAGGACAGATCTGGAAAAAACGCTATGCATCACAAAGCACTTGTTTAGAAAAAAAGCTCTTGAGAAAATCCTTGCTGAGAATGTGGAGACACAAAGTTAAAAACACTTTCATCTCTGTGTCTTCCTGCCCTGTAGTCTTCCTGGCGCCGCTCCAGATCCATTTCATCACTGTTTATTTCTTAGTTTAGGACTGTGCCTGTTGCGCATCTAGTTAATAGCATCCTCCTGTGTGGGGTAGCCGAATTCTTGCGGTCTAGCCCTGGCACTCAAGGTGGTGAGCCTGCCATGGTGCTAGAGGTGTGCCCCACGTCACTTGGGACAATATGGACGCCCACATTTGAGCTGGGTAACTGTGGTGCTCAACCCCTATCTTTCATCAGTGAAAGGAATGGGTTCCTCTGGACAACTACTCTGACAACCAAAATCTGTCATTGCCTTCTGGTTATGGCAGAGAGGACAGAACCATATGTGACTTGGATGGCTTGGTCATGTGCCCACTGTGAGATGGCTTGGATTCACTTTGTGGGATAGCTTTTGATCACTTAAGCTAAGAACTGTGTGCTTATTGCAGTCCTTGCAGGGAGGATGAGTGGCTCATATATGGTCATACAGCAAGTTTGTCCCTGCCAGCTGTCTGATAGTCACCTTTGACTGTCCGACAGATGCTGTTTTCCTCCCAAGCTGTGGCAGAGTGATCCTGATTTGCTTGGTTTCAAGTTTCAGAAACAAAGTGAAGTAGATGAATGTGTTGCTGCAGAAGTCATGCACCGCATGGGTCTCCTCACCTCTGATCCCAGAACAGCAGTATGTGGCATGTATGGCCACACATCTGCAGCAGTAATGGTGGCAGCAGATGGCATGGGGAAGAGTGGTATGGTCATTCCTACACGGCTCCTCTTTGGTTCTCCAGCGATGCGGTTTGCAGATTCCTGCCATACCGTCCCAGAGGCTGCTCGGCCATTCTTTGGTTCCCACTTGCTGCTGCAGAGAAATCTGATCCTTCCCAACTATGGGAGACACGATATTCTCGCCGCATCCAGCTTTTGTTGACATAATGGTACGTGCACCATCTCAGCCAGTGGCAAATTTTCTGTCTGCAGCAGCTTCTGCCTGGGTGACTACAATATTGTGGTTGAGGCAAGCAGTAAACTCTTGCTTCCCTTGAAGATGCAAATCTTCCTGTGATTGAGTCTTCTTTGCAAAGGTTGCCACAAGGAAATTCACTGTACCCTGCTTGGGACCATGGATAGAGAGGCAGCCTTGCATTTTTGGAGTTTACACACACTTGTAAGTGTTCAGTTTTCTCTTCTGCATGGCAGACTCCAATTGACGTCAGTGACAGCTTCACTCACAGCACAGGTACAGAAAATGCCTGAGGGGTCTCTCCAGCAGGAAATAAACAGCTGAAGCCTTTAGGGTGACCTATGAAATCATGGCTCTGAAGTGACATTATTTTCTGCTTTTTGCCAGAACCCACCATGGAGTGATAAATCGTGAGAAGCAGAGATAAAGGAAAACCTCTTTATCTCTGTATCTTTTTTTTTTTTTCCCTTCCCTGAAGAGCCTCTTAATTTTGTTTGTTTTTAAGATGGGATTATTCTGAGTTTTACATGCAAAGATTGTGCTCTTCTCCCAGTAAGTGCATTTACACCTGAAGGAAAATTGGAAAACCTACTGAGATTCATTGGCCAGCTTGAAATCATGTAAGAGTCTGAACAAGCATCACCACCTTTCATCTGAAGTAGTTTGGGGAGTTGATATCTTGGAGATACTAGCATGCCTGTGGAGACAAACACCCATCTTCCAAGCTTGTTTATAAGTTTAGATGCTTTCTCATTGACGACTTTTGATCTAACACAGGTTTTGTCTTTCTTCTTCTTCTAATGCACTGTAGAAATAATTTAGCAGGAGGTGGCAGTACCATGAGGTCTTACCCTGTGCTGGTGCAGATGTTGCTGGGCCAATCTCTGAAGGGCTAGCGCTATCCTGGGAGATGAAGAACATCTTCCAGGCGCTGCTTTGTGAACAGTGTGTCCTAATTGCCGACTGGGAATGGCCGACTGGCTTTCATTCACACAGGAAGGCTGCCCAGATAATAATACTGACTAAATCAGTTGCTCTTTAACCCTCAAGATTTATTAAATTTTGGAACACAGGGACTGTTACACCAGTCAAAGTCTTACTACTGTCCTATTACTAGTTTCCAGTAACTGAGTGTAACCAACACCAGATGCTCCAAGTAAATGCACAAGAAGACATTTAGTAGACAATTATAGTAGTTATAGTTTGCGTGTAAGAAAAACAACTTTATAGCACATTAATCATGAGTATTTGGCTTGTATCTTAGAACTAAAAATGCTATAAAACAGAAAGTGATGGTTAAGTAAAGAAATGATATCTGTATCTTAAATATGAACAATTAGGACAAGGAGTTCTTAAGATAGCAAGAAATCAAACCGGTTTGGGAGAACATGATGTGCTGTTCTTTTTCTAGATTGTGGACATAAGGCATTTGGCAGTGCTTATGTACAAACTGATTGGTGGGCAATCAGTTCAGTCGTTCCCCCCATGCAGTCTCGTCATTGAAACCCTCCACTTATTTGTGCAGGTCCTTTGCTTACCAGGGAGAGAGAGAAGTGCATTAAAAACTGAAAGAAAAATCCCCCGCGCAGTCACTTCTGATCATACCCTTCACTGTTGTTATTCTAAAAAGAGGAATAGAGAAGTACAAACAGAAAGTCCTTGTTCCATTTGCCTTCTTGCAGCATGAAGTTGCCATTTGTGCTTTCTTTGCAAAGAGCAAGTGATGAAACAACTGACATCTGAAGACAAAAAAAAACCCTGAGTTCCTCACCCCAGATTTTGATTGAAGGTCACCTTGCAGGTCTCTGCAGTTCAGACATGCTTCTATTATTCCTCCTCTAGCTATTTTCTTCCCCTAAATTAAATGACAAGTTATGAAACTTTGTGGTTTAGTTGTTATTAATGTAGTGAAAAATGATAATATCATGAGTGCATGTGGCAGAGCCTTCCCTCCTCTGGCTCCCAGCTCCCCCCATCAGCTGCTGTGGCTCTTCGCTGCATTTAACCGCTTTCAGAAGAGATTGGTTTCCGTTCTCAGACCTTCTTTGTCTCCTGGTGCAGCTGCTTGTTTCGCAGCACGGTCGGTGTTTGTGGAGATCAAACCCACCTCCAAACCCTCTTCTCCTCTCCTCTTCCTTTTTGCTGCTGCAAAGGTCATGTATCTGCCCATGTTTCTGCATCCACGCTGTGAGGTATCAGAAGGGAGAAAGGTAAACCATTAATAAAGGATGAGTGAAGCGAGCTGCAGAGTAGCAAATCCTGATCCTACATCCTGTTGAAGGGCAGGAGATTCAAACTGAGCCCTGAAGATCTTTTTATGTGTGTTTAAGAAGGCAGTGTGTAAATGCTGCAGCCCGATCACAAGAACACTCTTGCTTTTGAAGTGGGAAGGGCTGTGGTTGCACTCCACACTTATGGTTTTTGTTCTTCTTTGTGCGTGCATTTGAATGAACATACCTCCAGTCTGGGGGAAAAAAGTCTTCCCTAAACATCTGCAACATCATATCTCTGTGGTGGGAAGTAGTGGATTCCCAAGTCACGCTTCCCAGTGAGATCTGAGCTCATGTACTCCAGGTATGTATGTAAGCGTACCCATACGTCCTGGGAGAATGACATGGGAGGTCCTGTGTCATATCCCAGTGGGATGTCTAAGCTACCCAAAGGTGCCTGAAATACCTTTAGACTACTATGTTTAGGCAACTGAACAATTCCCTAGATTTCCTTCTGTGGGCCAACAACAGTCCCATTCTCTCCAGTTAATTCAGTGGGGTGAGAGTCTGCAGATTCACACCTAAATGAAGACACCTCCATGGAGATGGCTGAACGAAAACCAGGTGTTTAATCTCTCATGTAGCAAGAGGTAACCTCGATGGCTATTAAGCTCGTGCAAAGTAGGCAGCTGTGTTAGGCAGGCTGCTTCCAAAGGCACAGGATTTAATCTTCTAGACAGTCACCTACTGCCATTTGAGATGTCATGGCATATCCAAGACAAGCCTTCAAGACTACCAGATATGATACTTGCCTTAGGTGACACCCAGATCAGAATTGCTATATGCAGGCACCTAAACAAGATCGGATCTTTCTTAGGTTGGGATCCTGGTCGGTCTTCCGCTGATTTTGGTTTGGACATAGTGTTCAAGACAGGTCATGAGGGAACAAAGTAATCTGAGATGGGTTTTTTAACCTGTCAGTCTCTCCACAAAGTGATTTCAGGAAATACCTACATGTATGTCCTCTTCTGGCCAAGGAATTAGAGGCCTGAACTATTTAGACAGTAAGATTTTGCATGGATAGCAGACAATGCTGGACAAAAACAAACTTCAGAACATGGCCTAGGAACAAAGTGTTAGCAAGCCTTAATTTAGAGTTTCCCAAGTTAGATTTTATCCTGCTCCAATGTAGTTGCTACACCTAGAAAAAGGACATGGCACCTCCAACATCTGTTAAGACACTATAAAAGAGAAAGTGTGTCTGCAGAGGCATAACTCGAACATAGCTTGCTTTGGACCATAATAAATTCATCAGCCCTTACAGCATAAGGTGTTTGGAGAATTAAGTATCTGTCTCTATTGCCTGTGCACATTAGGCTCTGCACAAAATGCAACTGATTTTAGGTGTCTTCATTTTGGACTGAAACTCCTGGGTGTGAGTGGGCACTGCACATTGCATTTTGAGTAAGAATGTGCCAGAGTCCTTCTTAAAAAGTGTAGTTATGAATTATCCCATAGAAATATTCACATAATTTGGGAGAGTTTAGTAAACTGAAGTAATTTTGCTAGAATATTTTTCCCTATTCTGAATACTTTCTAAATGCTGCCCAGCAGCTTACATGGGACAAAAAAGTTAGTGCTTCCTGTAGGTGTCATGAAATCTTTATTATAAAGATAGAAATGTTGATTGCATTTTTGTAATCATTAGGGGAGACAGCAAAAGGCACCAAAATACCTCATTTACTAATGTCTATATGCAAGTAAGCTATTGCTTCAATAGCATCAAAAATGGTTAGCAGCTCACAGTGGTGCAGACCCTTGTAGCAACTCTTTCTTTCATCCACAGTAATAAGCAGTAAAAGTATTAACCTTTAATGAAAAATACAAGTCTACATATATTGATTTCAGTTTTGCATAGGATAAAGATATATGTAAAAAAATAAGAAAAGGAAGCAAATAAAAAGAAGTTGAGAAGGGGACCTCTTTAGAGGTGTTTAAAACTTTCCAAAAGTATTTCATTGTATGTAAAATGATGCTTCTCTTGGTTTTGCCTGTTATGTTCCCTTGCAGGCAGTACTGGTCCATCCCAAGTGCTATATATTCCACATGATCAATAATAAAGCGATGAGCCAGTAAAACATATGGGCATCATTTATGCCAGTAGTGGAGGTACTCCCTTTAGAATAAGTGCAGACAGCACCATACATGAAATACGGGCTGTATACGGACTGACTGTATGGTCTCCTAAGGAGGCAAAAAAAAGGAAAACAGACCCCCAAAGAAATAAAACTAAAGTCTCTATCAGTGATCCCAGGAGATGAAGTTTTTATCCTAAAAACAGTGACCACTGTAACCCAGTCCATGAATCATGGCACTTAAGCATAAGGAGTCACATTCCATGTTGACACAGACCTTCAGTAGTCCCATTAAATGTAATGGGGTTGCACAAGATGTAAATCACTGTAAAATATGAACCCTGATCTAATTTCTCTCGCTGAGATACATTGCTTCAAGGCAGTTGTTTCTAATTCGAGGCCACCAGCTAAAATTTTGGTAAAGCAGATTTGGGGGTTTTTTTGGTTTGTTTTTGTTTTTGTTTTTGAAATAAACAGTTCTAAATATTGGTAATTTTCAAAGAAAGGCTGCAGCTAGCAGATTTTTTCGTTTAGCATCTTCAGATCAGTCTTTCCAAGGCAAGAAGAGTTTTTTTTGCTTGAGATTTTAGCTCAGTAAGAAACTATGGGGTTTTACTGAACAGCCTGTATACAGAGAAGTATATCACCAGTGAAAGAAGTCAAAAAGCATTATTTGTGTTTATACTGGAGTACATTGGAAAGTAATATGCATGTTCCTGTGAAGAATCAGTGGTCCATTGCATTAGTTCTGTGGTATTTAGAAGGAAAATGACCTTTTTGGTGGAAACTGAATTATACTTGTGAAATATTCAGCAGGCACCATGGTATCTATTGCAAGAGGATGTCCTAATGTTTACAACTAGATGAGTGGCAGATTTCAAGCTACTAACAAGTAACTGTTAACCAATAGTTAAAAATATGTCTCAGTATGAGAAATAGTAACTAAATACAGTAAGTCTGCTTGTCTTCACCTTATTATTACTTCATCTGCGATTCTAGGAAAGAGCACCTTTTACCTACCCAGTGTCAAACATGAGAAATTAAAAGCAGAAAAGGCCTCCAAACTTTGGCCGCCTTTTTGGACATAAATGTGAAATCAGAACATAGTCAACGTTCTTGTACAAATTAGTTCTTTTTTGACATGGAAAAATGTCACAGCTCTTGCATTTTTTGAACAGATCACAGAGTTAGGGGCTTCGTAGTGTCGTGTAAAGAGCTGTCTGCATTTCCCATCTGGCCACAACTTGTGTCTAAAGATACTATGGTAAGGTTGTTTTTCTGTACAGAAGGTTGTGCTAGGTCACAACTGAAGTCATTAAATATTAGACCTTCATGTTTTCCCTTACTGAGCTTCACATAGAGCACTACCTGGCAAGGGAGGTGCATGGTATTATGGGGGTGGTAGGTCGAATATCCTTGTGCTTCTGAAAAAGCACTAAAACCTTGGTGGAGCTGTCTGAAACTTTCCAAAAATACCTCATCTGTAACAGAGGTGGAATAGTGGGAATATGTGATGCTGGGTGGGGGTTTGCAAGTTTTGTCAGTGTGTATTTGGGATGACTTGCATAACTGATTCATGGCTTCATCACTCATGATTAATGTGCTATAAAGTTACAGGAATGAAAATCTTTCATATGTACTCGGTGAAGCAGGAGCCCTGCAGAAAAGAGCGGTATGTGACCATGTAATTACAGTCCGTACCATTAATCTGTCTGCACAAATGGGCTGAATTAAGGTCATGCTCACAAACTCATCGAGTCATGAGATTTTTCAGGTTCTTGTCTTTGCCAATGCAGTGTTTTCCTGACTACTTCTTTTTTTTTTTATCACTTAGACCCATAATACAAATCAAAGCAATTACTTAAAAGCAGACACGTATAAAAATTAAGGGGAATGATGATAAGCAGTATGCATCTCCTTAGGCATGGTAGTGTGCTTTTTTTGTTTGGGACATGTTATTTCAACTGCCTGAGGTGTTTTTGCCCCTTACTTCTCAAGGGCAAGAGGTGAAAGCAGTTAAGTCAGTTAAAGACTGCAAATGGACTGTGTCTCCATTGCATTCATATAACAAGAGAAGACCTGTGCAAAAGCAGCCCCCTGTAGTGGAAGGTATTAAGGACAGGAGTTGGGATCTGCGCCTTTGAGTGTACCAGCTAAAACCAAAACAGGTGTATAGAGCAAAATTAAGGAAGCGCTATTATTTCTTTGCATTTTTGGAGAAAGCTTTCGCATTCAGTGAGATGTTTTCCAAAGTCTCAGCATCTTCTGAGAACACCGTTGTCAGTGCTTGGGTGCCACGAACTGAATTCAGTCCATAGAGTCTAATTATAGTCCATGGACCTCCAGTGGACAAGTTAGGTTTTTCACTGGCCTAATCACAGTGTAGAAACATCTTTTTCTGTCTCTTTTCTCTGGCCACAAAAACAGCCATGAGTGACTGTGTTCTTTAGTCAGGAATCTCAGTGAGGAAGGGTATTACATTCACTTGATTTCAGTGCTTATATAGGAGGTGGCCACTTCAGAAGCTTTGGCAAGTAACAGTGAAGTTCCTTGCCTGAAGACAAACAGAATATGAGAGAGTAAGGAATTCAGTCTGGATCTTTGAAATCCCTATGCAGTGTCCTTATCATAAAAATTTCCTTCTGCTGAATGAGCTGCTTCTTGTCCTTTGGGTTTGATTTTCCACTAGGTTAAATATGTTCCTTATTCATGTCTTAATAGCATTTCTCAGTACTACATTTGTTCCGACTAAGAGCAACAGTTCGTTGACTTATTGGAGATTCCTCCATTTCCCCTTGATGAGGAGGATGATAGCTAGCATGCAACTGCATTAAACTTTTAAGTATTTAAAAGTATGGCAGGCGCATGAAAGAAGGTGGGGAAGAGACAGTGGTAGTTAGAAGAAAGCTGCATGCTGGCTCCCAGTGAAGAGACCCCTCTCTGATATAGGATAGGTCCAAAGGACTGCCCTACCATACTCCGAAGAAAAGCTAATCCCTGAGATCATTATATTCACAGTCCTGCCTTGTGATCTTTATAAATCTGTCTCTGAACACAGAGGATCAGCATCCTAGTGGGATTGTCAAAACGCTTTTTTTTTGTATGAAAGCTTGGTTCAAAAGGAAACAGAGTGCTCTGAAGTGTCCATGAAGAAGCAACTGTCTGAAGATTTGCCTTATGAAAGATTAACTTGAATCCTTGTTATGTTTTTTGTTTTGTTTCTTTTCTTTTTTTTTACGAAAGGCTCTCTTTAAGGGCTCATGTTTTAAATGCTCACTGTTTAATTATTTATGCATTCTGAGCTGTGTTTTCTGCATGTGAAACTTGGCCGTGGTGCTAACCTTTTCCTTTCACGCTGCTGAAAGCACACACTGCATGGTGAGCAAAGGCATCTGAAGGATGAGCCTGAAGTTCCCCTGGAGAATGCATGGAGCAAGTGTGTAAGGCCTGTTAACTGTGTGTGTGAGATGGTTTATTTGCTTGGTTGCTTTAACCAGCGAGTGAAGGAACATGAAACAGAAGCGTGTTGGTTATATGGTTTCAGGCCTAGTTTAGGAATGAGAAGGTGTGACTTCTGCATTGGAACCTGTGTTGTACTTACCCTATTACCTGAAGTGCAGAGGATTAGGATGGTTTCTGTATGCCCTTCAAATCTCTCTCTCTCTTTTTTTTTTTTTTTTTGGGGGGGGGGTATATCTGTTTTTTCTTAAATGTATAAAAGTTAAATTTTATTTTATTTAAGAATTTAGTTATACTATGAGAAGAAGTATCTTCAGATGGGCTTACTAAGTCACCTCCTGCCAAAACGACACTTACTGCAGACTTTGATATCCAGGACATAGACCGTGCCCTGGCTTATTTCGCCTATGTTTCTAATGCAAGGAAAGTCAGGAATGGATAAGGATTTTGTAAGTTAGGCACTTATAAAGTGCTTAACTCTATCTGAGGCTTGTAAATGTAGGTCTAAATGCATATCAGAGAAGCTGATCCAGCAGCTCTGTGTAATTACTGAAACCCACCCTTGCTTAGTGTGCCACATCCTTGGCTCTGCCACTCTTGACCATCAGAGACCATCCCGGTAGGTCTTTCATGAGGCCTGTATCAGAGTTGCCTCGTTCTGCTTATGTGCAAGGAAATACTTCAAACAGCAGGAATTCTGAGATTACTGTAGAAACATGGAAGGAAAGACTGAAAAGGACAGAGATGGATGGCCTAGTAGTCTGTATTCCTATCATTGCACAATTGTTTCCTGTAGCGTTTTCTCCATTCCCTATTTTTTTTCTTTTTTGTCTAGTCGTACATGCTCAAAAAGTGGGTTTCCTGTTGCATTTGTAGTCTGCCCTATAACTTAATACATCTCACTGTCAGCAGGTTCTGATATTAAGCCTAAATTTTCTTTCATTTCATCCCTTTCCCCTGATTTGTGTTGCAAAAAGCCAGAAATCTCTGTAGCTGTTGATAGCATCATGTCTTGACTGAAAAGGGCGAGTTTTGCAGCCTTTCTGCATTCGATAGTCTCTGTTTTACTGAGGCTGCACACACGTTATCACTTGTACCTGCATTTGAATATAAAGATTAGCCTAAAACTGGGTAGAAGCTTTAAATGTTCAGTGCTAGCTCCCTGGGGAGGGAGTGTTTTCAGATCAAGTCAAACTTGACTTCTTCTGAGAGTGTATTGAAATCAGATATTGTCCCTTTTCCATCTGCAGAGCAATCTGCAGAATCTGGGCAAGTTTTCTCCAAGGGAGATGTCATGGCCTGTTGCGAAATAACTCTTCATTTTCCAAAACACTCCTGCAGCTCGATCTTTCCCATACATGGAGTCCCCTCTGTACAGCACATAGCAGCAATGATATCCGCTCTGTATATAGTGTCTGCATGTTTTCCTTTTTTTTTTTTTTTTTTTTTTTTTTAACGAGAAAATGGGATCAGGCATTTTGAAAGCACTGGTGTTTATTCCGGGAGAAATCCATCCAAGACAAGTGAACCGTCAACACCTACCTCTCAATAAACAACTGTCAGGGATTTGAGTAAATGAGGGCTGCATGTGTGGGTGTGTGTGTCTGTTGGCTATTTAATTACTCTGTGAGTCTGCTCGTATCCCTAGTAACCTTCATGTTTTCATTTGAGTTACACCACAGTCTTGCAGTTATTTTCCCCAAAGCATTGCTGGTGTTGTGACAAGATTGTCAGGTCCAACTTTGTTTGCTGCCCATGTCACTGTAGTGTGGGCAGAAGCTTTAACCAAGGTCGCTGTTACTTCCCTGGAGCGCATTGGAAGGGTTTGGGGTAGACCTAATTCCGTTTGGGTACAAACCCTCCCTTCACCTAAGCTCAGAAGGAAAATCCCCAAAATCTTCTCTGCTAGAGTTACTATTTTTATAGTTGTAAGAATTAGAAGCCACTGCCAAAATTGAGATTCTGTTTTGCCCTGTAATCACACAAGGAGGCTTCTCAGCCCACAAGGTGTCAACTCCAGATATAGACCAGAGCTCACTGAAGTGAGCGGCAGAGCCAAAAGCACAGTTGGTCTCCAAACTCCCAGGCCAGTTAGACCATGCTTACTTCCACAGTGGGGGCACAGCTTGACTGTGAGGAGTTAGAAATCCACTGCTTTAGGTAGGAGATATGTCATCAGGCAACCCCCACAGGTTCACTGTTCACTGCATTCAAAATGCATTTTCAAAGAACTACAAGGATCTCTACAAAACAGTATTAGGTGGAAATCCTGAAAGCTTTGTCAGGAACAGGTTGGGCCTCTGTACCTCTTAGCAGGGTAGAACTACACGAGGAAGACTTCTGTGAAGGTACAGTTCAGCGCTTAGAGTGTGAAATAAGTGGTAGGAAAGGTTTTAAATGTGCATTACAGGACACCCACATAATTGGGGATATATTCATCCTACCTCTCTTTAGATGGCTAATTTAGGTGCCTGAATTAGCCACTCAGGTGCTCTATATAATCAGCTGAGTGATTCAGCACACTCTGGTTTCCTCTCTGGAGGCCTCATTGGTTATATGGACGTCTGGATTGTAAAATCAGGCATCGAGAGAGGCAAAAGCTGCTTTCTCTTTAAATATTCCCTTCATCAATAAGAGTAAATGTAAAATATGTTACACATGGGGAAAAAATGCTAGGAAGCTTTGTTTCTCTTCTCTCCTCATCACTGGAGATAGTATATGTATCTGTTACATGATACTCATGTCCATCTTGACTGTTCCTTACCTTCTCCAGAGAGGGGGAAAAAAAGATAGATCTCAAGACCTGTAATCAGGGAAAACCCAAATTCTGTTCAACAAGCTGAGCAATCTGCAGCAGCAAAATTGCAAGAGCTGTGCACTGAACTAGACTCTTTGGCACTTTAAAGTGCACATTTTCGTTCTTTGCCCTTTCCATAGTATTCCATGGGGGCCACCCTTCTCAACTGCTGATAAGGTCGTGTGCAGGGTGGGTGATGAATCTGCACTGGTTTTAGAAGGTTTTCTGTCTGGTTGCAGAAAATATGCGTGCATCTATCCTTGAATGAAATCCTTAAAGGGAAAATATACAGGAATATGTGGAAGAAGAAATAGGAGCTAAAAAGTAATAAGTAAATATTTTATATAGGGTAAGAATAGGTACTTTATCTTTTTTGAAGCATATTTAAGCATTCACCAAACAGTCACTGTACCAATGACTTTAACATATGTAGCCTTTTTTTTTCAGTGTTTTGAGATATGCTGATTCAGGCAGAGACCCCCCCCGCCTACAGCTTGGAATGGGGTGGGAGCTGTATATGGGCTCCTGTGTTGAGCCCGTGGTGCAGCAACCGGAACAACAGAGAAATTTAGGGCAGGAAAAGACTAAATCAATACCTTCTTCAATACTGAAAAAAAAGGGAAAAACGCAAGAAAACGACAGCCAGTGTCAAAAACTGGTCCCAGTATTTCCCCTGTCTTCAGCTCCAGCATGCTCTGATGTTTTTGATCTGTTCTACAGCTGTCTGCAAGGTTTAGCTCATGATCAGGTGCATTCTGTGCCTCCTCATAAAGTTCAGAGTCAAAGCTCGGCTAAGCCCAATTTGGTGAGGAGAGAGTGAATTGGAAGGAACAGGAACATTGCACACACACACACACACAAATATATATCTATATATATATATCTGTTTGCTTGTACCTGCATTCAGCCTAGGCATCCTTACCTGTTACACCCAGCTCTGCTGTTTCAGTGGACCTCAACATTTTACAGCACCAGGATATACGGCAATGGAAATGAATTGTGGGGAAAAAAGAAAAAAACTCTGTTTTTGGTACCTAGGGTGAGGAAGAATCATTGGGATTAATCCAGGAATGAGGTGCATCTAGGGAGAGAAACTGATTCTAGGGGAAGAAAGAAGATATTCTGAACAGTGAGATTTATTACTCTGGGATATAGACTCCCAAAGGAAGGGGTTGAAGACACATCCATTTCTGGGATTGCTTAACACTAGGTTGGACAAAACACTGGAGAATATAGAGAGGATATATAGTCACCGATTTTTAAAGCTAGAAAGAGCCGTTGTGATCACTTAGTCAAACCTCCTGCATAACTCATACCAGGGGATTTGCCTAAATGTATTCCTGTTACAAGTCCAATAGCTGTCGTGCACTAATGCAGATGTGTTAGAAAAACACCCGGGCTTGATTTAAAAGACACTTCCAGTAATAGAGAATCCATTGCTATGATAGACTGTTCTCATGATAAATTATAATCCCTATTAAAAACGTGGGCTATATTTCCTATCTCAGTTTTCCTACCTTTAGCTTTGAATCATGAAATTGTCTTTTATCTGCTAGACTGAAGGACCTTCTGGGAAAATCTCTTCCTTGTTTAGATAGTGATAGTCCCTTTGATATCTATCTTAGATATCACCTCTTTCACCTGCGCTTTAGTTGATCTTCCTCTATGTCCTCCAGTACCCCTTAGAAATATTTACCTTCTGCCAATTCCGTCATACCAATCCTACAGAATAAGTTGTATTTTAGAAAAAAAGAGGCATAAATAACCTTGCTCCCTCAACAGTGGACGTGAGCACTTTCACATCTGCAATTTGTGCTGCCTACTTCTGCTTTAACCTGTGTGCCAAGTAGCTTGGACAGGGGTTTGCATCTTCGGTGTCAGTGTTTTTATAGAGTTGCTCAATGCGAGCACAAAGTCAGCAGTTAAGAGGAAGTAATAGCAGCAGTGGGAATGTTTCTGCTTTGTCAACATGTGCAGGGTGAAGAAATGTATTTAGGTCATTTAATAGAAGAAGGGCAATTAAAAGGGCAATGCTCTGAAGTGCTGGCAGTACCTGACCATCATTATATCTAGTCCTGATGGCTCTGCTCCTAAGTGTGTGGGTAGAGACCGTTGAATTTCAGCAAAGGCTGAAGAAGAGAATGGTTTTTCTAGACCAGACCATCCGAATAGGATCAGCAAAATCCTTACCCAGAAGAGATATCATTTTTTTGAATTTTGTTTTGTTCTGGGTGCTAAGCCCCGGCCTGAATTTGTACTAAAAGACTTTCCAGTCACTTATTCAGTCTATGAGTGAGGACCAGTGACTAAATAAACCTAATTTTATGCATAATTTCTTAGATGAACTCTTAGAGAAGTTCAGGGGTCAATTAAGCACAGAGTCTTGTTTGGAGTGCTCTGCAGATCTCTCTCTATCTGGGTTGTATTTGTGTCACTTCATGTGTTCAGACACCAAGTTCAACATTGGTCAAGGCATCTAAGTAATGCTGTGCTGTACCTTAATAAACAGTAGTTTGTCTGGTGGTCCTGTTTTGAAAAGGCCAGGAAAGTCTTGAAAGTATAAAATCAAGGGACAATTAAATGTTGGGTTGAGCTCCCAAATGGATTTCCGCTGGAGATTCACACTTAATAAAATCCAGAAAATTGCATTTTATTTTGGTACATAAATACTGGCAATGGGGCACTGTGGCATTTAGAAAGGAGAATTGCTCCACCAGAAAACTCACTTCAGCAAAATGATGCAGTCCAGTAGAGCCCCTTTTATGATCTGAGAAATGACTGTTTTTATAGCACACTAAATAAAACCTGCTATTCGAGCTGAGGGTTTATTAGTAAAGGTGATTTTGCCATAGGTGGGCAGGAAGGGAGGAATGAGAGATGAGTGTCAAAGCAGAGACATGTGTTTTTCAAAAAGTGATCAGCGATGCCCCAAGAAAGTGGGGTCACCTGTAATCACCTCGCCTGGCATCGCCGCAGAAGCATTTTCTGCTGTTGTTGTTGTTGTTGTTTCTTCAAAAGCTTATTGTTGCCTGGTGAAATTTTATACCACAGGGGAACTTTTGCTACGGGAACAGTGCAGAAGCTGACATGAGTGCATGGACTAAAGCAGGTGGTTTTGCGGAGGGAATGCTCCCTCAACCACCCTTCAGATGTGTTTAATGTAATCAGCGGAAGTTCTCCAGGAATTGCCTTGTGCAGTTAGTAGGAAAAGGGAAGAGCAAACATTTTCTTATCTAGCAGCAGTCAAATGAAAAATAGACTTAGATTGTACGCAGTGGTGAAGGGAGAGGATAACACTCAAGAAACTCCACCTACCTGGTAGCATTCTGCAAATCAGACAGGTTTTGTTGGGTGCCTGCCTAGACCGTTAGGACTGCCTGCGTGAAGTGGAAGGGAAGACAAGTGTTTCAGTCTCCTTTAATCAGAAGATAAGGATGTCAGTGGTGAAAAGGGGGAATCCCACTCTGTGAGCCTGATCTGCGACCAGCCTCCTTTGAAGCCTTCAGCACACGTGCCATCTCCTTCTGGTACATACCACACCGTTTGTCTAACCTCTTCCATCTGTCATGGGGAAGAAGTGCTAAGATGTAGGGGGAAGGATAGAAAGAAAACAAAATCCGGTGGCAGGAGAGGCAATTCCAGCTAAATAAAAGTCTTGGTGGCTTAGGCAAACTGTCCACCTTCACATTTTTGTTGAGGAGTGAAGTCTAACTATGGTAAGAATGGAACCATGCAGGTTCTCCTAGTGCAGTTTTGGGTGTACTTCTCAATCCTGCAATGAAACACAGCTAGCATACTGCATTCCTCAGTAGAATAAACCTTAAAACATCTCATATCCATATGATGTGCCTCATTTCTGTCACTCCTGTTCTCCTGGGCAGTCTCTGGTCTACATCACAGTGGTCTACCCAGTGGTTTACCCTGGTCTATTGAAATTTTTGAGTAAATAGCAGAGCTAGAAATCTATCCCTTTGACCTTATTAGGCCAATTTTCCAAAAGGAATGAGTCTCCTCCATTTGCTTCAGATCACCAAAGTTCACCTCTTCAGCCTGAATTTGCTCCAGTCACAGGAGATGCTTTTACTAAAGTTGTGATGTGAGACTTGGCTTTTAATGCGGTGAGATGAGAGGACATTCTTTTCCTCCAACATATTTGATCTCCAGCATGAGTTTTCATGACCCAGATGAACCAAATAGACATTCTGGCAGATCTGGGAATTTTTTTGCTTATGTTGCAGCACATGCAATACTTCATGTTAGATCTTAGCTGGAATCAGGATGCTTTGAGAGAATCAATCTGGCGGTCAGTAACTGCTAAATGAAGTGCATGCTAAAAGAGCGATGAGCTAACTGACTGGAGCTCACAGCTTTTATGAGCTTCGCTAAATGCCTGTTTTCAGGTGAATTCAGCATCTCCTTGACATTTAAGGACTCAATTTATAATCAAATTATTTAACTCTAGTGGAAAGAATCACTGGCCTCGATGGAAAAGCCATTTATAACTCCCCAACCCCTTGGAAGAAAAAGTATTCAGGGTAAAACTGCAATTTCTATAATAAATGGAGGATAAAAGAAATCTTTCAATGCAAATTAAGCTCTGCAGGCTTTTAAAAATTATAGGAGAAACTTACAGAGCACAGATGCTCATTCTTATTTCCAATTTAGTAATCCGAGGAGTGTTCAAGCGTTAATGCTGTTGACAAGACCCCAAAGCTTCAGGAGAGAGATGGCATGTTATGGCTTGTGCCCAGGCTGTCCTGCCATTCTTCTGTTCTTTTATGTGGGCCAAGTCGAAACACACATTGTCCCCAAAACCTTAACATTTGCAAAGCCTGGACCAGTGAGACATTTTGCTCCATGAGCTGCATGGATGTAGCGCCGGATGGGAGCGCTTGCTTGGGGATCCTCACCCCTTGGGGATCCTCACCCTGGCTGGAGACCAAGCCAAGGAGTAAGCCAGGGTTATCTTGACAGATGAATGGGGCAAAATTGTCTTTGTCCCATTCTCCCGCACCTTAGCTGGTGCCCAACTGTTCACTCCCAACTGCTTAAACAGATCCAGCCAACTGTGTTCTGCTTAACCCCAATACCAAAACCACATTTTCATGCCAGCGGTGATGGGCTCTGTGTGGGAGATGACAGAAAAATCCCATTGTTTAGAGTTTTCCCAGACTCATGCTTCATATGGAGCTCTCAAAAAACCTAGGTTTGTTTAAACAGTTGATAAAGAAAATATGCACCCGAATGTGTCTATCCCGTTGCTAAAGGAGTGAGTCAACTCCCAGCTCCAAGCTAGACTCCTGCCTTTGGGCAGTCGCTGCAGCCTCCTCAGATAAAATCCTATGTCCTTGCACCTGGAAAACAGAAGCATCTGAAAACCAGCAAAAGATTGACACAGCCCATAAATTGTCCTGGTTAAACCCTGGAGTGAAATTAATTTGCAATAACTGCGAAACTTGTAAGCTGCTTAGACGGTCATGATGCCTTATCAGGAACACATGAATAAAATACAATTTGCAGCCACTTGAGCATCTTTGGACCTTTAAATACTCTGTGCCTTGCTATGTCTTTTATTTAAAGATGAATGTCTTAGGTGATTAGCTGCCAAACAATTACAGAGCAAAACACAAAAAAAAACCCTGCAACATCACCCGTTTCATCAACAACCTTATTTTTCTTAACCGTACCCATGATATGAATAGCGATGTGCAAGAAATCGCAAGAAATAACAAGTCCAACATTTCCCTCAAATTTCAGTGTTTCTCTGCTGATGTTAATATACAAGAGGAGACAAAGCGTAAATCTGGAAGGAGCCCCAGCAGCTCCAGTGAAGATCCTCCTCATTTATGCAGGCTTAAGAGCGCGCGTGCGGTGTTTGTGTTCGGGGAGCGGACACAAACAGGCGATGCTTTGCTTTTTAATTAACCCACTCCCAGCCCATGCTGCGCCGTGCTCTCGAGGGCCACCCTGCAGCTTTCCGTTAATTCCTGCCGCTCTTCTGATTTCCAGGGAATGAGCCCAGCTCCTAGGAAGGCAGCATCTCTTGGGCTTTACATGATTGAAGGCTTAGAGATTTGAGGAAGCAAGGAACTCTGGGAGCAATAAATTTTGACAAAACTCCTCTGAAAAATCCCCCGTCTTTGGGATGATAACCATGAATTTTGTCTTAGTGCCTGTTGACATGTTATTTTGGATCTGTTTTAATTGGAATTAAGCCCCTCTGGTGGCTGTGCAGTAGCCGTGGTAGGGTCTGGTCTCTCACAAGATGCTACTTGCCATCCCAGCAAGCACTATATGCGAGTTCATGTTCCCGTTGTTGGAGCCACTGAGCTAATGAGCTTCCTGAAACCATTACAGCCACCTACTATGATGGACTGGCCTGACTGGATGGCACTTCCCCTCCTATAAACAAACCATGTCTCATTTCATTAACTGATAAACCCTTCAAGCCATCAGGCCAGAGATAAGTTGACTCTGAGTCAACTTGGAGTCCCTTCTGCTTGACATCTTTTGCTTGCCAAGTAATGCAGGTTCAGTGCGCTCACCAGGTTCCATGAAATACCTCCAACCTCTAGCTCTGCTGATGGGCTTCAAGTGAGCAATTTTCTGCCATCCCGTTGGGACACGAGAGGAAGTGCTGGGTTTCAATTTTGAGCAAAAGTATGATCTGAGCCAGGATTATTTATTCATGTGTTGGAGCTGAAAGATCTCAGTTTTCTTTTCCTACCAAAGAGTTTTCTCCTCCAGTAACATGTTTTCATGCATGTCTAGGAAGCAGAGACTGAAAAGAAAGTTTTTCAAGAGGAACAAATTGCCTGGAGTTTCTCCAGTTTTTAGGAATTCCACATGAAGCATCCATGCAGAGTTTCCGGAAGTCAGCTGCCCATTGCATTTTCCACCTAACCTCCGAGCACCCAAATCTGTTCCCTCTCTCCTGAATCTCTGACCTTTTGCTAAGCACCATAAGCCCATTTTCAGCACTGTCCAGGGCACTTCTGAGTATAGTTCTATGTTAATGCCTGTACCATAGTTAATTCTGGTACAAATTTAGCCTGGGCTTTGCTCCGAGCTCTCTGAATGGAATGAAGGTCTGGTTTGCATGCAGTATATCTGGTTTAGCAGAGTGCTGTGCCTGAGCTAACCTCCTTCCTCACATGGCTTATTGCTTTGGAAACAGCTTCTCGCAACCAGCATCCTGCCAAGCCAGGCAAAGCGGTGCTAACATCTGCATACCTCCAAGCAGCCACAGCTTCACCCCATTGATTTCCAATGAGACGCTATCTCCTGGCTGCCAAAATTGCTTCCAAAAGCAGGTTAGAAGCTCCAGGACTGCAGAGAGGTTATGCACATTGTTCTGCACAGCTTTGCTCTCGCTGGAGAGGCCAGGGTGGCCCCGAGATAAAAGCAGACGCTTCCCGAGACTCTGATTCTGAGTGACATGATTCGTTTAGGAAAGCTTTTCCCCTTTCCCTTTCTTTCTTTTTCTTTCTACTCCCAACCCATGAAGGCGATAACAAAGGACGGTATGTCCCCGGAGCACGCTCTGATGTGTCACTGCGGATGCCAGTCCCCACAGACGCTCCCAATGTTATTAATTTTTAAAACAAACTTGCTGATTGAGGTTCTGACTGCCTTTAAATTGTCTCTACAAGGAGACTGTGTACTAATTAACCCACAGAAACAATCAATGATGTACCTTTTTCAAGTTTCAGGGTGATTAGAATATGAAAATGAAGAGCACAATGGTGCAGATGTTTTAAAATCACAGCAGACAGCAATTAGTGACATGGGAACCAGCTGCTTATCTCTCCAGATAAAGCCTCTTAATAGGGAATTACACTTGAGGAGCCATTACACAGATGGATCTGCGAATGATTTAAAGAGGGGGCGTTGCAGTGTTAACTTTGATTTGCAAGCCAGATTCCTGACAAGCTGTGTGCACTTTACCTCTGGAAGAAGGTGCATTTGGAGCAGGGTGGTGCCGTGCTCCATGAGTGATTTTTTTGCCAGGCATTGGGCTGTTATGCGTATATTTTGTAAATTATATCCACTTTGATGCATTTTATGCATTTTTTTAATAACCTCCTCCCCGCCTTTTTTTTTTTTTTTGTCTGGCTGATTGCTGACATCTCCTCATCTCCTCCCGTTTTTTGCTTGGGGACTGGAGGCAGCGTCTGGATGCAGAATGGCCCTTTACAAGAAAGCGATGAGGCTGGGTACAAGAGCAAGCGCTTCTGTGCAGAGTGTCCCTGCAAGCTGGATGCTGCTTGCAGAGGAGAGTGCTGCTCATCATGACATGGTTTCATTCTCCGTTTTGCTGGGAATCTGGGCAGAGTCTGTATAGGAGCAGGTCTGCAAAGGCAGACGCAATGCTGTGAGCCATCTCCTTTCGTGAAGATGGACTTCAAGAGCCTGTATGTGGGACTCCCAACCACAACCACAGGTCCCAATCACAGGTTCACCCAGCACTGCCAAACCTGAGCACTAACACTCAAGTTTTTGCATTGAAGTCAATCAGAGCAATAGGAATAGGATTCAAGCTTTGTTTCTGTAGCCTTTTCCTAGGCTGGCTTATGTTGCTCAAACTTATTGCAACTTATTTCAGTTGCAAGAACTCTTAAGAGTAGACTTTTCCATTTTTCCCAGAAAAAGTCTGTTCATGGTGCCAGTCATGCTGGGATAGGAGTTCAGTGCAAATCAACAGCCCGTTGTTCAGAGCTGCAGTGTGTTCAGAGAATGAAGATGCAGCCATCAGTGGGGCTTGGAAGAGCTTGGCAGGAGGCTTAGACTGATTTTGTATTAATTTTCAAGCTCTCAGCTCTTGGTCGCAGCACCTTTGGCCTGTGATGCTCACCCAAGTTGGCACCATGGATGACCCAGGCCCATTTTTCTCGTGGATTATACAATGGACCTGTAGCCTGCGATGCTACAGCAATGGCAAGGTTATCGTCGGGGATCTGCTGCCTCATCACTTTATAGCACGCAGCACAAGGAGATGAGGCCAGAGGAGCTAAGCAATATAGCAGCATTCATCTCCCATACGTTGTTGGCTGCAAACTCTTATTAACTGCCTTTAAATATAGATTGGAGATGATTGCTGCTCTTAAACTAGAGCAGTGCGCATGCAGCGGTGATGGAAGGAGCAGGGTGTTGCCAGCATGTGATGTTTTCCCTCACTGTTGGGACCCTCTCTGTTTTCAAAAGGGATTTTTTAGGTCATTTAGTTTTACAGCTCGGCATTTGGGGAGGAAGTTGAGTGTGAAGAGTTGCTGGGATTACAAATCCCTACAGGAGAAAGCTGGTCCCATGTTGGTGCAGGACCAGGACAGACCTCAGATGTTTGCGAGATAGAAATTGTGGTGGCTGGGGAATACGATGTTTCATTTAAAAATAAAATAAACAATAAAGTAAAAAAAAAAAAAAAAAGAAAAAAGAAAAAGTGAGGCAGCTCACAAGCAAAGCGGTAGCACAGGCACTGTCCCTACCACGGGCGCCGCGTGGTGGCTCCAGTGTGGGAGGTCACTTCTACAAGGAGGAACTGATTCATTCTGCAAGGTCTGTTTATGCTTTCGGCTCTTTTCTCAGGCTGGGAGGAATAAAAAACGGGTGTCACAAGCCCACGACATCTGCAGTCCTACCACAGCTGCATGCTTTCATTTTCTCACTCCACAATTCCTGGAAATCTCTGCTTTCCCTGAGCGTAGCTGGTCCATATGCCCAACAGCTGAGCTATCCGCAGGATTTAAGAGTCCCTGGTCTCTCCTCAGACAATGGACCAAAACAGCTTCCTCCTTGCAGTGTATTCCAAAAAGGCCCCATGTCTGTTTTTATATCCACACTAAAGATGGATCATCATCAAGTTTGCCAATAACACGTGTATTTACTGGTCGCTAAATAATACACTGTGGGCTCGGGGGTGGTTAACACCTTTCAGCTCCCTCTGAAGTCACTCGAATGCATGGAAGCCTTTCTTCCCAGAGACTCAGAGCTCAAAACTCTTGTTCCTTCCTGGATTGCATGTTTATTTTGAGGAACCCATCATTTATTTGGTGTTCAGAATGGTGTAATTGCAATAACAGTTTATGGGGAACAGTTGTTTTTGATGTACATGTATGAAATAAGTTTCACAGTTTTACACAGATTAAAAATAATAATATAACAGGGAAAACAAATGGATAGAAGAGGTCAGTTTGTGAAAGCAAAATGAGTTTGTTCAGTTTTAAGAAAATTCTGAAAAGATTGCAGCAATAATAGACATAATTTCTCCATCTGAAGGAGGGCCACCAAGAGAAAGTACTTTCTTTTGCTCTGAAATAGTTTTCAGTGTAATTTTGCCTGTTCTGTAACCCCTGTGGTTTGAAGGGCTGCTGTCGGATTAGAAAGCGTATTGAAAATATCTCTTACTGACATTGCAAATAGCAGATTATTAAAATGGGAAAGCGAGTAATGCAAATCTCAAACCTGCCAAGTTTGCCTTACACACTTGACACTATGCATATGATTTTCAGACTAACTTTGCGGGGATTACTCCTATGTGGGAATTTAAGCAATAAATCTTCACAGATTCAGGTTTTGTAGGCAAATGAACCTGTGGGTTTCCCTCTTGTTTGTAATCACTTCCTAGATAAGTTTACGGTTTTTGTTGCTTACAACAATAAGCTTAATTCTTCCGTTTTTGAGCTGCCCAATGCATTGAGTTCTGGGAGGGATTATTTTTAAAGAAAAACGGGTTTCTCACCAGGAGGCTGGTTTGTAGCATCCATTGAAAGGAGTATTTTGCTTGTGTTTTAAATTAAAAATCAATAGAGTATGTTTCCTTAGCAATTTAGCATTTATGGAAGTATTTCCATTGTTTTAGAATGGGAAAACAAAACAAAACTTGTTTACAATGCATAAATCTAAATGTGAATTTGATTCCAGTATAAGAAAACTTCATAAAGACTCCTAACCTTTAAGAGGACATTGCTTGAGAAAAGTTGTTGTTCCCTGGACAAATAGAGTTGTAATTAGCGATAATGATTATACCAATAAGCTAAGTTTTTTTTCCTTTTTTTCATTTTCTTCTCCCTTTCAGGTTTATGACAGGCCACAAAAACATTCTGCTCTGCACTATGATCCGGGTCTCCAGCAAGACTTCACCGGTGATACCTTAAAGTCAAAGCACCAGCAGAAAAGCAGTAACCAGCACCATCTTGACTGGTCAGCAAGCTCTGATACTGGATCCACTTCTCAAAATTGTTTTGTCAACACAGAATGTGGTCGAGAAGCTGTTAATGCCACCAAGGTCCCCGCTCCGGAGCCAGTTGTCTCTTACAACAAATCTCAAGTAAAGAAGTCCTGTGCTGGAAGCACGTGGGGACAGCTCTCAGCCAGCAGTAAAGAGCTTGCCATGTCCAGCGTAGTCCCGTCACCCAACAATATTGGTGCAGCCTCCCAACCTAGCAGTGCTTCTGAGTGCAACGGGCTTTTGCCTCTCGTCGATCCGGAGGGAAGTGTGCAGCTGGAGGTGCCTGATCAGCCCACAGGGACTGGCAAGAAGAAGTCCAGCAAAAAAGACTTGCTAAGTCAAACCATCCAAACCACAGACATCGAATGGGTGAAGAGTGCTCAGAAAGCATTTGAAAGCAAAAGCCATGACAGCATGGATGGGAAAAAGGAGTGTTACTCAATGGATAGTGTGTTAGACACATTGTCCACAAAGCAGAATCCCTGTTCTGCTAGCAGTTCTGAAAGTGACACCAGTCACGTACGAATTACTATCCCAATAAAGTCTCCAACAACAGATACATCTGGCCACAAAAGGAAAAAAAGGCAGTCTACAAAATCTTCCACAGAGAAAACAATCCAGGAGAAGAGCCTGTCTTCTGGACTTCCTTTGAGCAGTGAAGTAGTAAACAGGACTAGCTTACAATCAGAGGGGAGTAAAAAAGATCTTCGAGCTACAAAGCCAGGAAAAGTGATTGAAAACGAGTCCCCTTTAGGAGCTATTGAAAGCAGTGTGCTCACTGACAAAGCTTGCCCCAACAGTGCCACTAGGCTCAGAAAATCCATAGCTGTGACATCCACGCTACTACCTACTGATCTTCCCACTGCTAGCAAATTATCTGAGGTCCAGCACCCCAAACTTGCAGCTAAGCGGAGGTGGACCTGCAGCAAACCTAAATCTATCCTTCGGGAGGCCTCCATGGCAACATCGGAGAAGCTGATGGTGGAGCCTCCTTCAGCCTATCCTATCACGCCATCCAGCCCTCTGTATACCAATACAGACAGTCTTACTGTGATCACACCTGTCAAGAAAAAAAGAGGACGACCAAAGAAACAGCCTTTGCTCACTGTTGAAACAATTCATGAGGGAACCTCCACCAGCCCAGTCAGTCCAATCAATCGTGAATTTCCAGGAACAAAGAAAAGGAAGAGGAGACGGAATCTAGCCAAGTTGGCCCAGATGGTCCCAGGAGAGGACAAGTCCATCAGTGAGCTCAAGTTTCACAAAAAGGTTGGGAAGCTTGGGGTCTTGGATAAGAAGACCATCAAGACCATTAATAAAATGAAGACCCTCAAGAGGAAGAATATTCTCAATCAGATCTTGTCCTCCTGCTCCAGCAACATAGCTCTGAAAGCAAAAGTTCAGCCACCATGTAGTGCTGGGCCAACAACCATTGATGCCAGACTAGGGAAGCAGATCAATGTCAGCAAGAGAGGGACTATCTACATTGGCAAAAAACGGGGCAGAAAGCCCAGAGCAGAGCTGCAGCCTCAGCCAGAAGAACCTAAGACAGCCATCAAGCACTCAAGGCCTGTTTCCAGCCAGCCAGAAAACCCAGCAGTGCCTTCCAACCTGCAGTCACTTGTGGCATCGTCACCAGCAGCTATTCATCCACTTTCAACACAGCTAGTGGGGACTAATGGCAACCTTAGCCCTGCAAGCACTGAAACAAATTTTTCAGAGTTAAAAACTATGCCAAATCTTCAACCTATCAGTGCTCTTCCTACAAAAACCCAGAAAGGAATGCACAGTGGAACTTGGAAGCTGTCTCCACCCAGGTTAATGGCTAACTCACCTTCCCACCTCTGTGAAATAGGTTCTCTGAAAGAAGTCACGCTGTCTCCGGTGAGCGAGTCTCACAGCGAGGAAACCATACCAAGTGACAGTGGGATAGGTACGGACAACAACAGCACTTCTGACCAAGCCGAAAAGAGCTCCGAATCCCGACGGAGATACTCTTTTGATTTCTGCACCCTGGACAATCCAGAGGCTATCCCATCTGACACCAGCACAAAGAACAGGCATGGTCACCGGCAGAAACATCTCATTGTTGATAACTTTCTCTCTCATGAGAGCATTAAAAAGCCAAAGCACAAGAGGAAAAGGAAAAGCCTGCAGAACAGAGATGACCTCCAGTTTCTGGCAGACCTTGAGGAACTCATCAATAAGTTTCAAGTTTTCAGGATTTCCCATAGAAGTTACACATTTTATCATGAGAATCCGTATCCCAGCATCTTCAGGATTAATTTTGATCACTACTACCCTGTGCCATATATTCAGTATGACCCATTGCTCTATCTTCGCAGGACCTCTGACATGAAGTCTAAGAAGAAGCGTGGTAGACCTGCCAAAACCAATGACACCATGACAAAGGTGCCTTTTTTACAAGGGTTCGGTTACCCTATTCCCAGTGGGAGTTACTATGCACCCTATGGAATGCCTTACACATCAATGCCTATGATGAATCTTGGTTACTATGGTCAGTATCCAGCTCCTTTGTACCTGTCTCACACGCTCGGAGCGGCTTCCCCGTTTATGAGACCTACCGTGCCCCCACCTCAATTCCATGCAAGCTCTCATATGAAGATGTCCACCACTGCCAAGCATAAAGCGAAACATGGAGTGCACCTGCAAACACCTGTGGGAATGGGCCTTGGAGACATGCAGTCCTCTCTGGCCCCTCCAAAGGTTGGAGGGACAAGCCTTTCAAGTGGCCGACTTCACAAAAGAAAACACAAACATAAGCACAAGCATAAGGATGAACGGATACTGGGGACACACGAAGATCTGAGTGGTCTCTTTGCTAGCAAGTCCACCAGTTTCTCCAGCCATGCGATCAATGAAAGGCTAAGTGGCTCAGATAAAGACCTCTCCTTGCTCAACGAGAAAAGCAAGCATAAGGAGAAGCAGAAGCACCAGCATTGTGAAACCGGACACAAAGGCTCGAAGAGTAACTTTGAAGTGGATACGCTGTCTACGTTATCGCTTTCTGATGCTCAGCAGTGGACACAGAGTAAAGATAAAGGTGACTCAAGCAACGATCCCATTGACTCTTGCACGAAGAGATACTCTGGTAATACGGAGAGTAATGCAAGGTCAGAGTCTCTGGACATGTTTGGTGAAATGAATTCCTCGAGTGACAAGCGGGACAATGATGCCAGTGGGAGTAAAAGAAGAAGCTTTGAAGGGTTTGGAACTTACAGGGAAAAGGACATTCAGCCTTTCAGGATGAATAGGAAGGACAGAAGCTCTTATGATTCTCCAGCCTCTTCAGGTAGGCTCCCATTTATTCTATTTCATTTTATTGCATTTTTGTTTTATGCTGAGCAAAAAGAAATTTGCTATTTTCAGCAGCTTCTTTTCTGTGTCACTTACTTCTCTGGTTTTCTGTAGTGGACTCCCATTTTCCATCCAAGCTTTGGAGAGACTGCTGAGGTAGTTGACTGCACATCAAGCCAAAACCTTCAAAAGGCTTTCAGTTTTTATACATTTTTTATATAATTATTTTCCTGCCTTTTCTTGTTTACCCTTGCTTGTGGCACCTCTTCTATAAATCTCTGCATTGGGTTCTGCAAGCGAAACAATTTTAACATCTTTTGGCAAAGCAAACATCCGTCTTACTGGAATTGAATTTCTCCGGGCAGAAATTGTGACCTGGCCTTGGGGAATATGGAGTCACAGTATGGAGCAGTGATTCTCCTCTTTGGTCCCTGAAGTGGACAGGAGCTGATCACTGGTAGCCTGGTCTAGGCATGTGGGAAGCTTTGGAGTTGGGTCTCTGTCCCATGCTGTGGTGTACCGCCGATCCAGGGGGACCCATTATGGTGATGGCCCCACTAAATCTATGGAGACCCTGGGTGCAATCCTAGTGTAAATCTTTCACTTCCAGTTGGCAGGTGTCATGTAGAGTAATTATCCTGAGCATGGAATGGCTGTGGGAAGAGGCTGATGCCATGGAAACAATAAGCCCTAGCCGTTTGATTCTGAAGAGTTTTAGGGCTCATGACTTGGAAATACAAGCCAGGGCGATGGGGAGGGAGGAAGCTCCTTTCGGATGTTCAGGACATCTGTTCCTCTCCCACAGAGGAGGGGGGGTGGAAAAGGAATCTGAATCTTGTCTCGGAGACTGGGTTGTATGTTACAGTGGTGAGCTGCCTTCGTGATGACGCAGAGGCAGGTGTTTTGCTGCAGCATAAATGAATCTGGCTTGGGAGCAAGCCCAGAGCTCCTGAACCATCGGGTATTTATCACAAAGCAGATTTCACACTCGGTTCTGGAAAAGGGTGAGCTTTGCTGAACCAGCAGTGGAGGGGATTCTCATGTGCTAAGAAAGGACTTCAAAGAAGCATAATTCATAGCCTCCAAAATGAAAAGGCAGAATCAGCTGAGAGCACAGAGGGAACAGAGAATTTATATAACCTGCCAATGTGAGGCCCTTAAGTTTTTTATTGACTTGTAGCTGATTGAGATCCAAAGACTGCTTATGCTTAAGCCACCTAAACATTTCCATTTCCTTCACTGAGAGCAGGATTTGGACTGTAGCAGTGAGAAGCTGTCTAGAGTGAGAGCTTATCCCATGCAAACAAGTCCGTTCACATTATCATGTTAAATCAGGGCAATGGTGAAATGTTGAAAATGGACTGAATTCAGCCCCTGGTTGTATCAAGTTTGCTAGTGTATCTGTCAAAGAAACAAACTTCTCTAAGCACTCCAGCTGCAGTAAGAAAGCTGTGTCCTAGAAGGCATGGGTTAAAAGTCTTCATAACTTTTAACCAAACTATTTCTCCGTTGTTAAGTTACTGATTTCACAGCTTGCTAACAGTTACATTTGTATCCTCTTTGCTTTCAGAGCCGGATGTGTTTGCTGAACCTTTGTTTTCCAGTCCAAACTATTTCTTTTGGGAATAGCAAGTTGTCAAGAGAAAATTCTCAGTGCTGGAAAACCAAAATGAATTTCGAAAGTGGGGGTATGTTCCCCACCAGGCTGCTCTTGAAATAGAGGAATTTGTTAAGAAAAAGTCCATTTCCTGTCATTTTTCTTTCATTTTATTGTCCATGAAAATAAAAAAAATAAGACGGTGGTAGAACTTGCCATAGGAGCTTCGTCAGATTTGCTGTGAAAACTTTTGGAACTGGTTCTCATTTAAACTGCAATTATTATTTACATTTATTTCTACATTTCACGATTGCAACTGCACATCATTCCCCATGACCTAATCCATCAAGTTGCAGATTATGAATTGGTTTCTTCATTGTCAAGCTATTATTTGGATGGAAAAATCATCAGCAGTTAGCTAACCAGAGCCAGCTAACCAGAGCCATACCTTACACTACAAGAGGAAAAATACTGAAGCTAAGCAGCTCTGCCAAGAAAGGCCTGGAGCCAAGACTGCTCATTAAAGCCTAGGAACATCTGTCTACTTATGACTGTCTCAGATCTCAGGGCAGCGTTTTTTCCTTTCTGCCTTTGACCTTCACTAGGATTGCCAACTGAGGTCTGTACTTGAGTCTAGCCGTAGCTATTAACTGGTTCTCACTGAGGGTGGATTAAACTTTTCTGTGATAACCTTGACCTTCTTTCTCCTTGTTCACCTTATGTTTCCCTAAGGTGGCTAAGCAGTGACAGACTGACAGAGAAAGAAAGAAAGGGAAAAAAAAAAAAAAAAGGCATATGGGAACATATAGCTCTGTCCCAGGAGGTTTTTACATAGTCTGATTGCTCTTGCCATGCAGTATTTGTAATCTCTTTGAAAAATACTATATGACAGAGACAAGAGGAGGCCTCCTGAATATTCAGATGGACTCTTATCCTTACAGCATGGACATTTTGGCATGCATGGTAGAGCCATTTGCAACTTCCACATGTGCTGCTGGAGATGAAATATGGAGCAAAACGCTCCCCACACTGTGTGGAGAGAGCTGTGAGAAGAGAGAGAAGCGGTCAGTGTTCTCCAACATAAAGGCATTGCAATTTGCTTCAGCTCTCTGTGCTGCTGCAGAAGTTGTTGTTTTGTTGCTCTTTTTCTTCTTAATTACCATGTTATAACAGCACTTAGCCATTTCTGAAAAGATTTGTCTTTCCTGATGCTGTGCACAGGTTATGCATATGATAAGAAACCGTCCTGCTATATAACCTGAAAGCCTGAGTATGATCCTATAGACTGGAGAGGGTAGGATGTCAAGAGAAGAGTCGTCACCTTCATGTGTTTTTTCTTTTCTTTTTTTCTTTTCTTTAAAAGCCGATGATTGTACAGTAGGAGCTAAGATTGCCTTGCTTGCATATTGGGCATCATAGCTTAAAGATCAACTAATAAGTACCCGGCTGACATTAACTACATATGGCACAGACACCAGGCACGTTAGATTTACAGGAATATGAAGCTAATGATATGCAGCTATTTGGAAGGTAGCAATCATCAGACTGTAAACAGGGGTGCTTAGCAAGGCAAACGTGCATTAACCCACCCACAGAATCACAGAATGGTTGAGGTTGGAAGGGACCTCCAGAGACCATCCAGTCCAACCCCCTGCTCCAGCAGGGACACCCAGAGTAGGGGCACAGGGTGGCATCCGGGTGGGTTTGAAGATCTCCAGAGAAGGAGCCTCCACAGCCTCTCTGGGCAGCCTGTGCCAGGGCTCTGGCACCCTCACAGCAAACAAGTTCTTCCTCACATGAAGGTGGAATTTCCTGTGTTTCAACTTGTACCCCTTCAAGTTTCAACTTGTCCTGTCACTGGCCACCACCAAGAAGAGTTTGGTCCCATCCTCCCTACATTCACCCCTCAGGTACCCCTTAGGTACCAGCAAGCCCCCAGACCCCTTCCACCCCTGAGGTCTAGTAGTGCTCCAAGCTGATTTTTCCCTGATGTGAACAAGGTGCTGGGTGCTGGTTTAGCTCCAAAGGGGTCAATGCCAGTTTTAGCTCAAGGATAGGCATTGCCACAAGAGCCGTTTTTGGCTCTTGTGGCTTGAGGGGGCAAGGAAGGGCTGTGCTGTGTGTGTCTTTATATGCAAAACACTTTTATTGCAATCATGACTGCATGTGGTATTTATTTCAAGTTATTTTTTAACATCTTTATCTTAAAAGAGCCTTTGCTCACATAGCCTCTTTGCTTACAGAGCCTTTTTTAGAAAGAAAAAAAAAAAAAAAAAACTTAGGTTGGATGATTAAATCTTCCAGAGGAGAGTAGGAGGGATACTGGAAGAAGGGAGGAGAAGTGACAATCAAACAAATGAACAACATTCATCGGATGTCAGGGCAAACACACATATAAGTAACCATGCTCTGTTGAGTAGTGTCATTTGTCTAGTTGAGATTTCTTCCTTGACAGAAGCCCCCTCCACCAGTTGTTTTTTGCCGGAAAGGGCCGTTTCCACACAGCACAAAATAAATCGCTGGTCATCCTCTCTCAAAAGTCAAAAGCATTATTGTGACTTAAAACAGGGCTTGCTATGAGCAAAAACAAACATCATGAAATACTGGCAAAGCCCCTGTGAGATTTTCTTTCATTTTTATGGGGCTTTTCTTTTTTTTTTTTTTCCCCCCCCCCAAGTAGCAGCTTGCACAGTACTAAAGTATTATCCTGAAGTCTTAATCAACCTCAGTTTTACACCTTGGAGGGATCTGTGTTTCAGTAGTGAGTAAACTTATTTTGTTCTTCAGAGTGAAATGTCACTAGAGCCAGACAAGTAGGATTAGCCAACTGCCTTATTAATCAAACTTTTCTGATTTTTGCAGAGAACATGGATATTTTCCCTTTTTTATGCTTATACATATATGTTATATATATTATATATATATAATAATTCCAGAGTTACAGAGCTGGTTCATTATTCTGCAGTGAATATATTATTTCAGGGCTAGTGGAAACATTGATCCGGTGCTCTATTTGATGAATGCTTTCCCATTTGACCAGCTCAGAGACATGATATGAATGTCTATACTGACTGTCCCTGCAAAGGATGCACCTTTGCGTAGTGGAATGAGGCAGGAGATGTGGCAACCAGGTGAACAAACCAAGTTCACCTGCTGTCAGTGCAAACACTGTGCATAAGTAACCTTGCTTTCTTGACTCGTGGCTTTCTCATGTGGTGTAGAAGAGTGTCTGAACCACAGTAAACCTCAGCATCTCTTTGTGAGAAGGGGAATAAGAGCAATTTCCAGCCATATAGAGCCATGGTGAGGTCGAACGCGCAAAGGTACTGAGTAGGGGCCCTGGCAGGGCTTAAAGTAGATGCCAAGAGTGGGTCAGATGTTAACTTCACTTTCTATGGATTTATGGACTATCAGGCACCCTCCATCCGGCTCTGCTGCGATTTCCGCTGACACCCCAGGCTTTTAAATATCTTTGAGCAGCTGTGACAGTTTTCTAGCCCCAGTGTCAGTAGGAGGTTTTGCCCTCCTCCTGACGTGCGTAGGGACAGGCACTATACAGTTACAGGCTGAGTGTTTATACCATCTGGCCCATAAAAGCTAGCACTGGAGCTTTGCAAAATACCATTATTTGTAAATGCAATTACATTTGTAAAAGCATCTGTCTGGACCCCCAGGTGCTTGTGAGTGTGACCAAAAGTACTGAAGCAACCTCGAAAAATGTTCTCCAGCTCCACTAGGGTAATTGTCCTTCCTGTGGCTTCCACTGGGTCTTCTGCCAGTCCTGGAGAAAGGAGGTCAAAGCAGCTTGACCTGTTACTCCACTTCACCCACAGCATTTCCTAGAGGAATGGGCCTTTGAGGAAAAATAAGAATGATGGCAAAAACAAGTCGACGCTTTCCTTGAAAGTGTTTTGAGCAAGGTGTTGGAAATACAATGTGTTTTGATGGGGTTTTATTATTATTATTATTATTATTTTGCTTACTGTGTTGCTTCCAAAATTTGCACTGGCCAAGGAGAGAAGAAGCAAGAGGAAGGCCAGAGTGGGAGAGGGAATTGGTGTATATACTGGCCCAACCAATCTTTTTATTTCCTCTCTAAGTGACTGTATGTTTACTGAGCTGCCTGAGGCTCAGCGCAAGGTCTTTTGGACCAGCAATGAATTAATCAAATTAACACTGTGACCCCTTTGCTTTCTGGGAGTGTTGCAAGCTTCCCAGCACCCTGCCGAATTTCTGCCTCTCGCTTTGCTCGCTGTCCAACAGTCAAGCCGTTCTTCTCTTCACGACTTGGCGTCTCTGAGCTATTTATCTTCGCTCTTTCTGGCCATGCCAGAATGTCTTGTTTGAAGTTTTTATTTAGACCACTGCTGGTTTATGGAATTGCGCAGATTCCATATTGTGTGTGCAGCAACTTCACTTTAGACACAATTGGCTTCTGAAGGGCTCTTGGCTTTAAAAGGCAATAAAGGAATCGCAGCCCGATTCTCGGCTCAGCCCAGCATAAATCATGATGGTCTCCACTGAAATCAATGTGCTCGACCTCTAAAGTCACCATGGAGGTAAAGAGGGGGCAAGCCAAGGAAGAGGCACGTGGACGTGTCAGTGGTGCGTGGCTGAGTTCCTCTACCTCCCCAGTGCCACTCACCTGCTGTTGAAGCAGCCTCAGTCTAGGCTTTGTAGAGGAGATTTCTTAACTTGAAGAGATGGAGTGGTTCAGATTTTGGCACTTGAATACTTATTCAAGTGACTGTATTAAGAAGACTGAGCAGAAAGAGTGTGCTTTATAGTTCTGGACCATACCAAGGAGGAAAAGCATGCTTGCTTGTCCAAAGGCACTGGTAATCCAAGTACAAGGCAAGAGGTCTGTCAAATGTATGGAGGAGGTAAAGCAATGAGGGCATGACTGTGTCTTCACTGTGAATCTGTCCAACACTATAACTTAAAGCTGGGCACAGTTAAAGCTGAGCTGGAGATATCCACCAGCAAGTTGGATCTTAATGTGCTCAGGGCAACCTCCTGTCCCATCCAGCCAAAACACCTGAGTGGGAGTTTGGATCTGTGACCTCTAGAGCATGTTCTGAGGCAGCTTTTTCATTCCAGCTGCCTACCAAGAGTTTATATTCAAGGATCACAACAAAAGAGACCTGAAAGAGCATCATGATATCTGCTTAAACCTATTAAATACTTACCCACAGAAGGAGAAAGAATGCCCCATTTGCAAGATTTGACTGAGGAAAGAGGTCAGAATTTCCCTGTAAATCAAAGGGTGAGAGGACAGGGCAAAGGGAAGTTTTGACTTTATATGGATGTGTTCTTATGCTACCTGGGAGATAAGAAAAGCTGCAAGGAGTCTTTGTAGGGATCTGCAATGGTTTGTCAGTTGGGTAGGGATCTCCACAGCCTTCTGCCACGGCACCAAGCCTGACCTAACTTGCGTGTAGGGTGGTGCTGATTTCAGTAGGTATTGACATGGCAACATAAAGCAAGCCATCAAGCAAAGGCAGGACTGGATGGCTCTGAGGGATTTGCTAATGAGTGATCAAGCCTTGGGTCACTGTTTGAAATTTAATCTGTGAGAACAGTGACAGAAAATCAAATAAAAGTGCTGACGTCAGAGTGATGCTGCAGCAGCAGCGAAAGCATTGCCAGAGCCTCATGCAGCACACAGAGGCAGCTTAAATAAACCGGAGCAAACCATGAGGAATTTACCTGGACAATCCTCAGTGCAAGACTATTTCACAGCCAATTTTAGTTATATCAGTCAGTAATTCTACTGGTCTTTCTGCTTTTTTTTTTCTATGAATGACATCAAGGCATCTGATTCTAGCACCTGATCAAAGCTGATGTTATTCTAGTAGCTTCAGAAATAAAGTGTGCAGGCAGTGCCATGGTGTGTGAATCAGCAACACAGAGTAGATTGAGCAGGTGACCTCCATGTACGATGTTGTCATGAGGACCCATGTCAGGACAGCAGTTACCAAGTCATTCCAGGTCTCTTGGCAGTGTCTCTGAGAAGACTAGGTGGTTTCACTGGAGCTTTCTCAGGACTCATGTTGATCAAGCTGTAAAGCCCACTGCCATTCAGGGTTAGCAGAAAAAGGTCAGCAATCAGATAGACACCTTTATAGATGTCCTTATCAGTAGTAGCAGCAAGGGGTGCAGTAGCAGCTACCTAGCTCAGCGTGCTGGGGCTAGGAGAGCCAGGCTTGTCCCCTTGTTCTGGAGAAAGACTTACTAGCTGATGCTGTCAGCACAGCAGCTCCCATTGCTCTTTAACCCTTCTCCTACCCACAAGCTCACTCTGTGTTCTGCCCCACTGAAGTGCTTGTTTGTCCTTTTCATTAAGTTTTAGGAGCCACTCTGTGGTCCTGCTCAGCTACAAAGCAGCCATTCTGCAGCGATGGGGTATCTCCAGATGGCACATTGCAGCTCTGTGTCGTTGGCCTTCCCTGCCTCCAACGGAGCAATAGTCAGCATTGTTTTTGGTGCCAGCTATGATTAGTTGGTGTAAGAACACTTAAGGCGGTTGACGCAGCCTTTGAGTTGCTTGGCTTACTTTAGAAAAAAAAAAAAGAGAAAAGAAAGGAAAAGGAAAAGGAAAAGGAAAAAGGAAAAGAGGGAAAGGAAAGGAAAGGAAAAAAAGGAAGGAAAGGAAAGGAAAAGGAAAGGAAAGAAAGAAAGGAAAGGAAAGGAAGGAAAGGAAAGGAAAGGGAGAAGGGGAAGGGAGAAGGAAGGGAGAAGGGAAGGGAAGGGAAGGAAGGGAAAGGGAAGGGAAGGGAGAAAGA